>NC_056743.1:1723279638-1723315279 GCF_019279795.1 Protopterus annectens | reverse complement strand
TGATGGAAATGGGTGCACTGGGTTTTGGGTGAAGATCATCACATACACTGACATGTCACTTATCTCACAAGTGTATAGTACTGGCAACATTAACTGGATGTAGCTGCACTGCATGTTGTAAAGGGCCTGTCTTGTCTGTGTCTGTTATAGTCTGCTTGTGTGTTGTGCATTGGATCAGTTATAAGATGTGGTATGTAGAATGCATTTGTAACACCTCACCTGTATATGTGTGAGTGTGGATCAGCAGATATAATAGTGCAGGGATTAATGTAGTCATGTTGTCTTCCTCCTCACAGGTGACCATGGGGGTTGGAGTTTGTCCCCTTTACAACCTGATGTCAGTGTTCCATTGGACTCTGATGATGATGGTGGCCATAGTGTAGCACAGGTGGGGTTGTTGGGGGCTGAATCTGTCTCATGGGTTGACATCCCACTACCTCCCCCAATGTCCCCACACTCAGTCAGTATGCCCACACATACCCAGTATGACTGTAGACACTAGCCTTAGCCAAAAATCTCATGAGGTCCCACACAGGCAAATTGATAGGTGTGCTCAAAGGAGGACTGCTGCCCATCCACCACCTGTCAGTGGTGTCACATCAAGTGTCACCTGATGCATGTTTCGGTCCATCATGGAGCCACAGGCACATTCTGAATGCAATACCGGACAGATGCTCAGGATCATGGTTGGATCACTGCCTGGCATCCATGACTCCATACACGGCATTGGAGAAGCTTACATCCTTTTGCCAATGTAGTGGACACATGGTGGGGTGAGACATTGTCACTCCTTAACCATGCAATGTCTGTGACTCCACACATTCAGTCCTATTACATATGAATCTATTTATATTACTCAGGTCACTCCACAACAAGTACAGATATCCATGTTGGTGTGAATGATCTGAGACGTACCTCCCTGGACTACATGAAAAGAGACAAGGAGGAGTTCTCCAAGCCTAGCCCTGAGTAGCATCCTGCCATCACCCAGAATGATACTACAGTACAAGGACAAAATGATTGACTTCAACAATTGGCTAAGCTTCTGGTGTCATTCTAAGGGGATTCAGTATATGTCTGCCTGGGACAACATGATCGACAGACCACAATGCTTTGCCAGAGATGGCCTACACCTGTCGCCCCTGGGATTCCGGATACTGGCTAAGGCTCTTGCCACCCATATAGTGCCTTTTTAGGCAAGGTTCAAATGACAAATTCACCACTGTAACAGGTACAAGCAAGCAAAATCTGAGGGTAATACTACTCAATGCTAGAAGTCTAAACCTCAAAATGCACTCACTCAAGGCACTCCTTAAAATGTAGAGCATCTACATCTGTGCAGTGACAGAGACCTGGTTCAAAGCTCCAGAGAGCACCCCTGCATTACCAGGCTATAATTCATACCAGACCTTTCGGCCGCCTAGCCTGGAACGAAGCACTAAAGGTGGAGGCGTGTAAATATTCATTAAGGATATCCACACCTCCAGGCTAGTTGCACCGCATAATGCATCCGAGATTATCTAGGTGCAACTAACTCTGGGCAAGACCGCAATCCAAATTGTAGCTTGCTACAGACCCCCCACCATGCCCCAGGATTCCTACTCCTCATTTCTTGATACACTGCAAAGTATTAGGGTACAACCTAACACCCTAATAATAGGCGATTCAACTACCCCACCATTAACTGGGAAAACTAATCATGTACCAACTCTTTTGCTCAACGTTTTCTGGAATTCATAAATTCCAACGCCTTGGATCAACTTATTCACACCCCCACCAGGGGCAGCAATATCCTAGACCTGGTCATTGCCAACATGGGCAACTGGTGTTCCACACCAGAGGTCAATTCCTTGTTGGTCAGATCTGACCACAAGCTAATCACCCTAGACATCCACATCCCGCCCCTGCCCCCAATTAGGGAAACCACCATAAAAAACTTCTCCAAAGCCAACTTCACACTTCTTAAGACAGAAGTGGCAAACTTCATGACACCCATGCAGATGGACAATAGAGGTACGACTGCTGAATCCTACACAAATGCACTTTATAAGCACTTACATGATTGCATGGATCATGCTATCCCTAATAGAACCAAAATGCTGTCCTCCAAAAAAAGGAAGCCAATCTGGTGGTCCTCTGCCCTAAACAAACTCTACAACAGAAGAAAGAAACTGTTGCAAAAAAGAGTAAAATCCCATGACTGGAGGAACTCCCTGGTCAACCTCAGTAAGAAGCTGAGATCCCTCATAAAATCCTCCAAAGCTAGTTATGAAAACAAAATTGCTACTGACTCTAAAGACAACCACAAAGCATTCTATAGCTATGTCAAGAATCTCAATGGCAACACTCAGATCTGCTCTGAGTTACAGCACAATGGCACTAAATATACAGAACCAACTGATATTTCCAACATCCTGGCAGATAGGTTTAGTGCTAACTTTACCCCCCTCTCACTCCCTAGAGGTCCCATCACTATACTGGAAAAATGCAAAGTTCCTGTAATCACGGCTGTACAGGTAAAAAAGACACTCACCAAAGCCAAGAACACAGCATGCATGGGGCCTGACAATATCCCAGGCTGCATTCTACACAAACTACAGAATGAACTGGCACCCTATCTAAGTACCATGTTCAGTCATAGCCTCACCTCAGACTTTGTGCCCACTGAATGGCGCACCGCGATGGTTATCCCACTCCACAAAGGGGGAGCCACGACGGACGCCGGGAACTACTCTCCCATTAGGCTGATGAGCCTGGTCTGCAATGCCATGGAACGTATCATCATGGAACTCATAAACAAAGATAATGGTAATCTTCAAACTCTGGACCCTACCCAGTTCGGATTTGTAAAAGGCAGATCATGTCTCCTAAACTTGACTGACTTCTTTGAAGCAGTCACCAAAGCCATAGATGAGGGTAAAGTGGTTCACACAGCTTATCTAGATCTCGCCAAGGCTTTTGACACCATCCCCCACTCTGGAATTATAGATAAGCTCACTAAACCAGGTATAAATCCTTATGTCACAAGATGGGTTGCCAACTGGCTCACGGACAGAACCCACACTGTGAAAGTAGCCGACTCCAAATCCGACTTCAGACCAGTGACAAGTGGAGTACCACAGGGTTCAGTCCTGGGTCCTCTCCTGTTAAGTATCTACTTCTCTGAAGTACAGGCTAACAAAGATTGCAGATGACTGCAAACCAGGAGCCATAAACGAAACTCCTAATGATGTGGACATACTACAAAAGGGCCTCACTGAGACAGATACCTGGTGTAAAAGACATGGCCTGAAGCTCAATGCCAAAAAGTGTATTGTCATCCCCTTTGGTAAAAACTCTGTACCCATGAACTACCACATAGCTTTTAGTCTACCTAATGCCAAAAATGTGATAAGAGACCTTGGGACACAGGTGGACAGTAGTCTCTCCTTTGATAATCACATCGCCACAGTGGTCAGGAAATCCTTCTACATGGTTCAACTCATCACAAAAGGTTTCTCATCCAGAAAAAAAGTGGTCATTGTTCCCGTCTACTCATCACTCATTAGACCCATTATAGAGTACAACACCCCTTTTGGTATGTACCTCACAAAACATCTACAACAACTGGAAAGGCCACAGAAATACCTCACAAAGAAGATTACTGGCCTCAAACAGATGACCTACGCAGACCATCTAAAAAAACTCTAGCTTTACTCCGTCGCATATCGCCTACTCAGAGGCGATCTCTGCCTAACATAGAAAGCTATGTCAAACCCAGAGCTGTTTAACATGCTCCACTTAAAGAAATCCCAATCCCTCCGAGCTAAATGCTCTAGGGACCTAAACCTTGTCACCACAATAAACAGAACATGCTGGAGGGATAGATTCCTGTCCCAGAGACTTCCCATACTCTGGAACAGACTACCTATCTATGTCAAACAGAGCTCCTCATTAGCACTCTTCAAGAAAAATCTTGATGATTGGATGGGAAATAGGAAATTCACCCCAGGGATCACTTCTGTGGCTCTGCTCGACAGAGGTACAGGAAAATAATTTTCTTGGGTGGCGAAAGCCAGGGTACATTTTTGGCTAGGCTTATATAGGCCCTAGGGCCAATAGCCTAGTACCTACCTATGAACCTATACCAATATAAGTGCCATTAACTTAAAAAACATATTTAGAATCTGACTCCAAAATGTGTTTACATAATACAGTGGTGCTTAGTTGGCACTTTATGTCAGAAAGATGCTCACAGATATGCTCTTTGAGCTTTCTGTTTGCCTTGCCCACATAAAGTGTAGTGCACACTTGATAAAGAGCTATATATGCTATATTAGTAGAGTCACAGTCTACATTGCTGTTAGATTTATATACTTTAACCTTATCTGGATATGTAAAATTATTAGTGCATAAAATATGTTTTTCAAAATTTGCACTTTCCACATGCAAAAGTTCCTCTCTCTCCTGACTAAATCTATTGTTGATTATAGCGTCTGCTCCTTATAACATAATAAATGTTTTAAATTATGTCCTCTTTCCTCCCACATCCCAAAGACATGCTGCAGGTGGATTAAGAAGAAATTATGTCCTCTTTTATAGCCAAAAGCAGAACATTCTTCAATAACTGCTGCTGACAAGTCTAATAATTGCACAATATGCCACAGTTTGGAATTAATCTTCTTTGCATCCTCTGTATATCTATTATATTTTGTTGTACATCTTAAGCTAAAATTGTTAGGGTGATTAGACTCTCTATCTGTTAAGGAAAATGAGGGCTTAACCACAGATATCTGTGCTGCAATGGACAGCAGGCATTTGTTCTGTAGTTGGGTTTAATCATATCCCCTCTTAGAAAATTCATTTACCAAGTAATCTAATTGTGTAGAAGCATTGTAAAGTGCCTATTGCATGTATGTCAATTACATGATTATGGATAATGCAGTTTAGAGACATGTTCAGCTGCAATAAGAAAGATCACATTATTGCCAAATGTGCATGTCTATGAATGCATAGATGTGGTAAAAAGCACATTTTGGTAGTAATTACCAGTGGGGGCCATGCATCACATTGGTACAGGCACTCCTTTAATTCATTCTCCCACACACATGCAGGCATCATTCCAAACACACACACACACACACACACACACACACACACACACACACACACACACACACACACACACACACACACACACACACACACACACACACACACACACACACACACACACACACACACACACACAGACATCCTCCCATACACACAGATATTCAGTCACACCACACACCCACACACTTGAAAGAACTCATGGACACACTCACCCAAACATGCACAAACATCTGTTCTCCTAACCCCCCCTACTGAGACCAGACAGGTAGGCAGAGACATGCACATAGTCCATTCATAGCCCTATAGACATGCAAACACACTGACAAACACGCACACACACACACACACACACACACACACACACACACACACACACACACACACACACACACACACACACACACACACACACACACACACACTCCTGACACTAGATCTCCACGTAATAGATAACTGTTGTCTGTTCCTTGTTAATTATCATGACAGGCTATGCTGATTTATGCAGATGAGTAATGCTGTGATGCCCTCATATAAGTAAATCCCTTACAGCATGCATTCCCAGGGTAAACCACATGGTTAGAATGTCTCAGTATCCTATGGTTGGCTGGGTTCGAGCATGGAAAATGAATGCAGTGGCCTGTCTTTGAAGCAGAGAGGGCTGCCATGAGGGTTGGCCACTAGTGGTAGAGCTTACTGCTCATGGTATGCCTTTCTGAATCCAAGGGTTGAATTTTAGAGGTGAGACAAGATTTGTTTGTAATTATAAAGTACAGCTGTGTAAGACCTTACCATAATAATAGCTGTCCTACTGATCACTGTTGCATTATTTAAATACTGATGAGTTATCTCATCAAGGTAACCGGATATCAGGCCAGCAACCCAAAACCAAAACCTTCCATACTTTCATATGTCCAGTGCATGACCTCAGCCTGTGAGTGAGGTGTACCTATGAAGACATTAAGATCTTTAGAATTTCTAGAGCCAGAAGATACAAGTTCAGATAAGAAGAGGGGAGTGTCTCTGCTGCACCCTCAGTCCACAAGCTGCCAATCTGCAGAGAGGCCATAAAAAATGGAATGGAGAAGCAGGGAAGGATGCAGTACTACAACAGTCATCAGTAGGATATCTACTGTTATGCTAAGTTCTTACACAACTGGACTATGTCCTGTCTTGGATCACTCTTGCAGTATATCAATACTGTTGGTGATTTACATAGCTAAAAGTGGTAGAGAGTGTGAAGGCTGAGAAGTACAAAGAAGGAAAAGATGTTCGTGCATACATTTCATTTCTAATATGCTTTTATTTCAGAATGAAATTTCAAGTGTCCTTCAGTGTGTATTTGTTAGACTCCTTCTTGCCTAATATTAACAAGTGATGACAGGGGTAGAAGTTTATATGATCTGGCCTGAGTAAAACGTTCTATTATGCAATTTGAAACTTGTACATAAACAAGCAATCAGGAGAACTTAGCAAACTTAATGCTGCAGTGTTCATTTCTAATTGGTCAGTGGCAGTTTTATAATTAATAGAATAATGTTGATTTAAATGTAAAAAAGTATAAAATACTATGACTCTTGCAGCCTGAGGAGACAATACCTTGAGTTTGTAATCTCCCACATAAGTGTCTTTTTGTGCAATAAAGGGGATTGTTATTCTCTGCTAAACTGTCTCATGTGAAAGTTATTTGGTACCTTAACAAGAGTAGATGGACTGGAGACAGGGGAGCTGTTCCTAAACTCTAGCAAGACGGATCTGGCAAAGGAAGTATTTGATATGGAAAGTGCATGTGTTCTGTAAACATGTGAACAGAAGACCAGGTGGACATTTCTAGAACAGATCTGGAGTCAATGCTTTTGAAGGAAGCACAAGTGAGGGAGACTCCTCTGGTGAAATAATCCTTCACAAGTGAAGACAGTGACTTACAATGGTATGAATAACACAAATAAATGGATATTGAGATACATTTTGAGACTGCCTGTTTGGAGATGGGTTGCCCGGTTTGCCCTCCTTATCGGAGGCAAAGAGCTGGTCTGTTTTCCTAAAGTCTTTTGCTTATCTATGTTAAATCTATGATGTATGTTCCAATCCAGGGAATGGAGAAGTCTCTCAATTCTGTTTAATGGATTTGGAAAGAAGGTATGCAAATGAACAGCCTGGCTAAGTAACAATTCATTAACCACCTTAGGCATTAAAGATGGATTATCCCTTAGGGAAGCCCAACTCTAATGGCGGGCATAATGGCTTGAAGCTCAGAAACTCTTTTAACAGACATGAGGGTGACCTGCAAACTGTTTTCAAGATACAGAATTTTTAAGAGGCATAGGCTGCTCTGTCAAAAGGTGGTAGGGTAAGTTTTCAATATAAAGTTGAGATCCTGGGGGGGGTCATATCTCTGAAGTGTCCAGATTTTTGCTTCATATTGTACGTCTGTTCCTCATAAAATGTTTTATTTTCTAGCAAATCATCAAGGATTGAAGACACTAAATAATGACAGAAATCCAAGTTTTAGACTTCATATTCTCCAGAATATGCACATCAACACAAAACCTGTTGTTCTACTAATGTTCTAAGTTTATAAATGCAATAATTAAAATCTGTCCATATTTGTGGCTCTTTGTCACCCATTATTTTTGGCTTTGTCCAGATTTCTTACTGTAAGTAGTTGAAAGACATGTGGGAATAGCTCTCTTGGTTAAATTCAAGTGAAGAATGCCTTTTAAAAATGATTGACCTTGAATCTGGAGAGCAAGGGGGATTTAAGGACATGCAGGCAGAGACAGAATATAAGTGTGTCTTGATGGAGGAGTAGGCTAGCCCACATTTTAGTAACTCACACAAATAAGACATAATAATAGGAGCACTGACATGAAGGAGGCCTCATTCTTCTTAAGACACCAGACTGAAAATCTTTTCTATATGGAGATGTGACATTTTCTACTTGTAAGTTTTCTTTACCTCTGGAGCAACTGAAGCACATCCTTAGAACACTGATGTCTGAAATGAATTAAGATTATATTATCCAAAATGCCAGGAGAAGAACCTTCCTGTTGGGATGAACATTGAAACTTCTCATAACCAACCCTCCAGAATATTGCAATTTAACTCTGGGAAAATCACCATTGGACCACCATGGTAACCTCTGCTCTGTTCTCCACTGCAGTGCAATCTTGGAGTTGCTAAATTTAGTTAGTGGGAGTGTGAAGGGTGAAGACCCCCACATTGGTGGGTTTAAATTGCTTCCATTCATGTTAGAGTTACTGGTGGCCCAGTTGAGATTTTCCCTGAGTTAAATTGTGCTATTCTGGGAGTTTGGTTATGTGAAGTTTTAACATTGTGGTGTTACTGCTTTGAAAGTTGATGTTCTGGTAAGTCGACATTTCAAAGCAGATCTATATATATATATATATATATATATATATATATATATATATATGTATGTATATATATAATGTGTGTGTGTGTGTGTGTGTGTGTGTGTGTGTGTGTATTTATGTATCTCTATAGGGGACGTATCGTCCTACATAAAGTATATAATAGTTCAATATTGTTATGTCTGAATCTCTATAGATAGCTTTAAAACGGTAGCTACTTAGGCTTGACTGGTGTACTCTTGCTTGAGTATCTGTCTTGAATTTTGTCATTTATCTTTTCACTGTCTGCTCCTGATACAGATGTAAATAAATGTGCACTCCTATTTACATATGCTATAGCATGTTCTCTTTAAAGGAACGTGAATTTGATTTTCTGTATATCAGTCACTTTTAATGACACTAGAAACAGAGTGCCTACCCTGATGAAATTATAAGGAATGTTGGTTTTAGTCTTTTGAGTTCTTTGGTCATGCTAAAATGAATAAGCTGGAGCTTATTTGAAACATCTGGCTTTCCTCCATTAAGGCTTATTGCTGTTTGGTATTTTGGTAATTCTGGCTACTATTTCAGTCTAACAGCAATGCTGCATTTTTAATGTACTCTCATATGCATGCAAAAGCCAGGATCTCTAAGGGGTCATTTCATTTTCTTAGTATGAATATTAGTTAGCAGTGGGCTTCTCAGGAACATGCTACTAAGACGATCCAGAAATTTGACATGTCTACCCAAAATGTTTTAAACAAAAGAAATGAAGTTACATGTCCTATGACAGTACATTACTTTTATTTATTTGTTTACGCAACAAAGTACCAAAATGCTAGTATATTTCAGACAAATGTTTTTGCAGGAGCTTTAAACTGGAAAACAGACAAAAAAACTCAAATGTGGGGAACAAGGGTACAGTAATGATACTAAGAAAGGTAACAATAATAACAGTGTATTGTTCATATAAATTCATTTAATTGTTAACAATAATTACTTCAAGTTTCTTGGGAAATGCACAGTTCTTAATGCACAATGAGACATTATATTTGGAAACAGTGTGACAACTTTTACGTAATAATCATGTCAGCCCTAGCCCCAGTGAGAGGCTTTCATTATCAGTTTTGAAACACAAACCATTATTCTTGTGCCATTAAGTTTTAAAGATGATATTGTTCTTTTCAGTTGTAACCTGTCATGTTTTGAGTCTATCAATGTGTTATAAATGTGTGATTCCTTGAAAAAGTATGATACTACCTATCATAAGGCTCAACCTTTGTGGGCTCCGACATGGGTGATTCTGTATAATAACTACGTTAAAACATTAAAATTTAACCCTGCAGCACTCCCATTTCTAAATGAAGCAAACATAGGCATACTAAAGCAAACAAAAAGTTTATTATTTAACATAA
This sequence comes from Protopterus annectens, assembly GCF_019279795.1. NCBI lineage: Eukaryota > Metazoa > Chordata > Ceratodontiformes > Protopteridae > Protopterus > Protopterus annectens. Next base: position 1,723,305,420 of record NC_056743.1, on the reverse strand, counting down.
AGTCCCTCCAGGCCCTTTTCAACTCTTTGAATTTGACTCACTCATATAATACCTTACAACCACTTCATCTTAACCCTAACCTTAAATTAAATGGGTGCATGTTAAACTTGGAGCAATACCCCCTTCTTCTGAACACCTCTATTTCTGATCTCTTCCCATTCAGACATCAGACACTTTCTAGCCTAAGAACTAATCTGAACTTGCCCAAAAAGTACTTGATTATGTTACGACAAATTAGAGAGATGGTACGAAAGTATCTAGAGCACCCCTTGGTCTCAGACAAAGATATCTCAACCTGTAAAACATTAAGGAAACTCCTTCTCAGTAGAAAAAAAATGACTTCAAATTATTACAAGGTTATTATGTCACTTAAATATCAGAAGGAACTCAATTTCTCTAAGTATTGGTTAAAGATTAACCCTACTATAAACCAAAGCCTAATCTCAAAGGCTATAAGTCTAAGCTCTAAATCTATACCCTTTAAAAAGATGAAATATACTCAACTGATGATAATGAACAATGCGTACTTTACTCCTGAGGTCCTTAGTAAAATCTTTCCTAATCAATCCCCTAAATGTCAATATTGCTCGAACCAAACTGATGATATTCTTCATTTGTTTTGGAGTTGAAAATGTTCCTACAAGCTTTGGTGTGCTTTGAGAGTGATACTTGAGAAAATTGGCTATGAAAAATCCACCCTCTCATGGGAATTTACCATCCTTCATATTCCACCTCCTGGTTTATCTGAAAGGAAATATAAGGTTTTGATACCTATCTTTATGTTAATCAAATATTATATCTCCTTAAATTGGAAGAACAGACACTCCCTTTCTTGGGAAGGTTTTAAAGATATAGCTATTAAACACCTCAAGGCACATAAATACTTGTTCCACAATATTAAGCACAAGCCAATTATTAAGGAATTTGGGGGAATTTTATCTGATCATATATTAAAATGAATACTTTCCTTTCGTAGATACCATTAGATTCTACCATGCTGTTCATGATGTATATAGCTTGTTCTGGGCAATGTACGACTGTATATAGTTTCTGTTTGGTGTACATGTCCTTTATGTAAATACTCAATGGTTTTGTAATGTTTTCTTTTTTTTTCTCTCTTTCTGTACTTTTCTTTTTTGTAGACATTCATGTAAATGTATTTACTGAAAATTTGCAATAAAGAGAATATTTAAAAAAAAATAAAAAAAAGAAAAAGTGTGATACTTATGATCAGTGCAAAATATGCATTGATAGTGTCGCAATTAAATAAAGTTTATAACTAACCAGAGAAGCTGGCTTTGAGCGAAACAAGCAGTTGGCTTCAGTGTACCTTTGGTATAACTTCAAATGAGATTTCCAGCTCCTATTAAGAGATGCTACGAAGCAAATAACTCTCCGATTCAGTAATATAAGAATATCCTTTAATGATATGAACAAATGCAGTCAGACAAGCGCTTTCGCTATAATAAGCTTCCTCAGGTCTATACAAAATGACATAAGAACCATTACTTATATATGCAAATCCTATAATCAATTAAGTAAATCATTCTACATTTAAAAGGGAAATGCTCAAAATAGGACAGACTTGTTCTACAACACACATATAACATTACTTAGTGTATATACAAAATAATACCATTTTAAAAGGTCTGTATATATGTACCCTAATTAATATATATATTAGTGTCAAAATAGACATATATAAAAAACATTACTAACTATATTTCATATTGCATATATATGTCTCAGTAATACTGCATTTTGACACTTCAGTAATACTTCATATTGACTCTTTGTATGTGCATGATAAAGAGCAATAGACTTATCTACTAAATATAAAACTCAAATCAACTTATTTAAAACAATTTTCATAAATGTATGATAGACATATAAGCATATAAAACAACATATGTATAAAAATACATTAATGCTGATAGCAATAATAACACCACATCTAAGACATCCTAAAATACAATAAAAATGTACTAAAATATGTGTGTATGAATTTTTAAAAAACCTTATTGTGTAAGGACCTCATCTGATTTTCCTTCTCTTCCTTAATCTTGGTTTAATGGATACTCTTTCATTCAAACCCGATCCATGATCTGCCCTTAGACGTATGATCCAATCATTTTCTCTATCCTCGGTATGGTTGCTAATGTCACCTCCTCTCACATTAATGGGTATAACTTCCAATACTCTAAACAAAAAAATATGTGATGGATCATTATCAATCACATGTTTAGCTAGGGCATTGTTCGGGGATCCTTTCCTTATATTATAGATATGTTCTCTGATTCGGTCCCTAAACCTGCGGTTAGTCTTACCTACATAAAAACTAGTGCATACTTGACATACCGCAATATACACTATATTACTGGTCATACAGTCAGCTGCAGTTGTTACCTTAAATTCCTTTCCTGTATCAGGATGTATAAACACTGAGTTCGTGTCTATGTATGTACAAAAATTACATTTACCACAAGGTCTAGTATTCCCTAACTCTCTACTATCACTATTCAGATTAGTATAGCATAACATTCTCTTAAGGTTCTTTTTGTTCCTATACTGAAATTTCGGTATATCACCTACAATATTCTTAATGTCCTCATCTATTTGAAATACTGACCAAAATTTACTCACAATATTCCTAACTATATGCCAATCTGATGTATATGTAGTCATGAATTTCACATTAGTCTTATTATGTGTCCTCTTATCCTGTCCAACTCCAGATGCTTGTGGTCCAAAATATGGTAACGCAGTGGTATATCTTAATTTAGATACATCTTCCAAATTACTATCAATTTCTTGTTTATCATATCCTCTCTCCATCAATCTATCCCTTAGACTATGTAATTCAACATCAAAACCTGCATCAGAGGGATTAAGTCTGGATGCTCTTATTCCCTGTCCTCTCACAATATTTTTAAAAACAAATGAAGGATGCATACTTGATCTCATCAGTAAAGAGTTGGAATAGCAATTCTTTCTAAATATACCAGTATTCACTAACCCATTTGGTAATTTCTCAATGAACAAATCAAGAAACTCAATCTTGTCCATAGAGTAATTCATGGTAAACTTAAGGAAACTGGTCAAACTGTTTATATTTTCTAAGAACAGTTCTAGCTGTTCAATTGTCCCTTTCCATAAGATAAAAACATCATCTACAAAACGTCTAAAAAGTGACACATACTTTCCATATAATTCCATCTTACATAGGACATTTTGCTCCCACCAGGCCAAGAACATGTTTGCGTAACTATTGGCGCATGGTGTGCCCATTGCAACACCATCCGCCTGTTTATAAATAACATCATCAAACATGAAAATATTATTATCAAGTACTATTTCCAGAAGTTTCAAAATTAAATCTATCTTTATTAAATCATAGCTACTATGTTCTTTTAAATACTGACGGATATAACTCATGCCTAATGCATTAGGTATAATTGTGAATAATGACTGGATGTCAAGAGTGACAAATATGCATGTCTCTATTTCAATTTGTTCACCAATACAGTCATATAAATCCAGTAAAAACTGTTTAGAATCTCTCAAAACATACTTATTTTCATTTAATAACGGTCTAAGATTCTTTTCTATATACACAGATAGATGTTCTGTTATCCATCCTCGTCCTGAGACTATAGGTCTCATGGGTGGATCCTTCAAGTCTTTATGAATTTTTGGTAATCCATGCATAATAGGTATGAGAGGATTCTTAATGTATAAATAGCCATATAAATCTTCATCTATAAGTTTGTCCTGATATAATTCCTGTAGAATGTTCCTAATAGACTTAATTATTTTCTCTGTAGTAGATAAAGGAATAATCTGGTAAAAACTATCATCCAACATTTGCTTCATAGCTATATGGTAATGGTTAACATCCATGACTACTACTCGTCCTCCCTTGTCTGCAGGTCTAACTACAATAGTGTTATCATTCTGTAGTTCCTTTAGACTTAATCTTTCACTATGAGTAAGATTATCTGTAAAATAATGTTTACTGCTTTTCTCATTATAATATTTGTGTAATTCTTCCTCAGTTAGACACTGGTATGTCTCTATGACTGGATGATTGACAGGAATAAAGTCACTCAATTTCTTAAATGTGAACTTCCTATCTACATGTGGTGTAGAAACATCATCTTTAAACATCAACTTCAACATTATGTTCCTACAAAACATTTTAAGGTCTGTTACTGTTTCTGTAATTGTACTCTTGCTTTTAGGAATGAAATTCATTCCTTTACTTAATAAATGAATGTCATTGTCAGTTAAGACTCTATTAGATAGGTTATACACAGATTTACTCATTTTTTCCACATTTTCTTCAGTGTTTGATTCTGCGGAAACTCCTCGGAGAATTTCCTTTTCTGACGCCCGCGACTCATGGAGCGCGTGCGCCTGGGACCTTTCTCCATCCTCACTGGGAGGGGAAAAGAAACATTCAAACCTATATCTTGGTGTGTCTCTATCTGATTACTCTGAGTTTTCCGTCTGACAACAACATTATTATCAGTATTATCAGCAGTTGATTTATTATTCAATACTTTCACCACAGGATATAGATTAATTTCTTCCTGCATACTAGGATGCATGATGTGTATTACATCATTTGAATCATCCATGTGGTTCTCACTATTCCTATCTTTAATACTATCTCTAAGATGAGTTTCCTGTACATCAGTAATTTCTTTGTCAGTATTACCTCTATCTAAATTACCTCTATCTAAATTTGTGGATTGAATAACACGGCCTTCATCCATGGTAGCTCTCAACTCAGTATTGCTACTATTTACATGGTTATCATTCTTGCTCCTATCTATAACAGGAATGACACCATGTGTATCAGAAACATCTCTACTAACTAGGTCATGTTCACTTGTCACAACACTTCCATTATGTCTGAGACCACTTTTATCTATTATTCTGTTAACATGGTTTATAGCATGTTGTACACTCACATTCCTATTGAGCCCTGCTATGTTCACATTCTCTAATGTAGAATGTTGCATACTCATATTAGTGCTCCTATATACTGAGGTATTAGAAAAATCCCTGTTTACATTCACTTGTGTATGTCCAACAATGCCATCATTACGGCCTGTAACATTATCATTAGTAGCATTCTCAAAATTACGGAAAGTAGTATGAGCATCATCTACATGATTATTATTATAATTATACCTAGGCCAAGTGAACGCATGACCTAATTTAAAATCATTAAGGTCCCTGTTGATTTTATGTTTCTTTTGTTGTATCAGCTTCCTTTCCAAAGCTGATACGCTATCAAGTATATTTTCAAATAATGAAGAAACAATACCTTCAGGGAACTCCTCAAATATAGTCGAGTGTTTACTGTTAATGTCCTGTATCAATAGTTCTTCCTCTGGTAAAAAGAAACTTATTAGCAGTTCCAAATACTGACGGCTGAATTGAATATTCATTTTCTGCCACGCCGATAGAAGTCCGGGATACTCACGCCCTTGACTGGGCATATTGAAAATACATAGCCCTCGTGGTATAATGTTAGCGTCTAAACAGTATCGCAAATGTAGACGCTGTACCTGTAATCTTTTTAGTTTATAAAAACTCCGTTCCATACTGTCCAAGAGTTGGTTTAGACGCTCCATGTTCGTCTCCCTCAGATTGATGTCATCTCGCGGCATCAATGTTTCTAAGCGCCATGCCGAAATAGCTGTACAGTTCAGGTATTGCTTGAAACAGTCATGCAAAAGACCGTTCAATTGTTGTTGCGATCCGTTCCTTTGGTCTTCACCACGAGGAACATAATCTAATTCTATATTGGCCATAATGACGCTGTCGCTCAAAAAACACTGAGATAACAGACAGATTGGAATGGAAATATTAATTTCCCAAATAACTGTCAATATGAAAGTATGACACACTTCATTGACTGTCCGGAAGGATATTTGGATAGTATTTCTTCCACACTTCAGTAACTGTCAGGAAAAATGTTAAAATAGTGCTCACTCTGCACTCCGTTAACTGACAATCAAAAAATGATATTTATACACTGCTTGCTCCGTAAGGTGGCTCAAAAGTTAGTAATCAAAATGTAAAAGAAAACCAGTCACCTCTTCTGATAAACGCTCACACGCCAAGTAAAAATAGAATAAAAACTAACCAGAGAAGCTGGCTTTGAGCGAAACAAGCAGTTGGCTTCAGTGTACCTTTGGTATAACTTCAAATAAGATTTCCAGCTCCTATTAAGAGATGCTACGAAGCAAATAACTCTCCGATTCAGTAATATAAGAAATATCCTTTAATGATATGAACAAATGCAGTCAGACAAGCGCTTTCGCTATAATAAGCTTCCTCAGGTCTATACAAAATGACATAAGAACCATTACTTATATATGCAAATCCTATAATCAATTAAGTAAGTCATTCTACATTTAAAAGGGAAATGCTCAAAATAAGATAGACTTGTTCTGCAACACATATATAACATTACTTCAAAGTGTATATACAAAATAATACCATTTTAAAAGTCTATATATATACTCTAATTAATATATATTAGTGTCAAAATACAAGAAACATATATATAAAAACATTACTAACTATATTTCATATTGTATATATATGCATCAGTAATACTGCATTTTGACACTTCATATTGACATCAGTGATACTGCATATTGACTCTTCGTGTGTGCATGATAAAGAGCAATAGACTTATCTACTAAATATAAAACTCAAATCAACTTATTTAAAAACAATTTTCATAAATGTATGATAGACATATAAGCATATAAAACAACATATGTATAAAAATACATTAATGCTGATAACAAAAATAACACCATATCTAAGACATCCTAAAATACAATAAAAATGTGTATGAATTTTTTCAAAAACCTTATTGTATAAGGACCTCATCTGATTTTCCTTCTCTTCCTTAATCTTGGTTTAATGGATACTCTTTCATTCAAACCCGATCCATGATCTGCCCTTAGACGTATGATCCAATCATTTTCTCTATCCTCAGTATGGTTGTTAATATCACCTCCTCTCACATTAATGGGTATAACTTCCAATACTCTAAACAAAAAATTATGTGATGGATCATTATCAATCACATGTTTAGCTAGGGCATTGTTCGGGGATCCTATGTAAGATGGAATTATATGGAAAGTATGTGTTACTTTTTAGACGTTTTGTAGATGATGTTTTTATCTTATGGAAAGGGACAATTGAACAGCTAGAACTGTTCTTAGAAAATATAAACAATTTGACCAGTTTCCTTAAGTTTACCATGAACTACTCCATGGACAAGATTGAGTTCCTTGATTTGTTCATTGAGAAATTACCAAATGGGTTGGTGAATACTGGTATATTCAGAAAGAATTGCTATTCCAACTCTTTACTGATGAGATCAAGTATGCATCCTTCATTTGTTTTTAAAAAATATTGTGAGAGGACAGGGAATAAGAGCATCCAGACTTAATCCCTCTGATGCAGGTTTTGATGTTGAATTACATAGTCTAAGGGATAGATTGATGGAGAGAGGATATGATAAACAAGAAATTGATAGTAATTTGGAAGATGTATCTAAGTTAAGATGTACTACTGCGTTACCATATTTTGGACCACAAGCATATGGAGTTGGACAGGATAAGAGGACACATAATAAGACCAATGTGAAATTTATGACTACATATACATCAGATTGGCATATAGTTAGGAATATTGTGAGTAAATTTTGGTCAGTATTTCAAATAGATGAGGACATTAAGAATATTGTAGGTGACATACCGAAATTTCAGTATAGGAACAAAAAGAACCTTAAGAGAATGTTATGCTATACTAATCTGAATAGTGATAGTAGAGAGTTAGGGAATACTAGACCTTGTGGTAAATGTAATTTTTGTACATACATAGACACAAACTCAGTGTTTATACATCCTGATACAGGAAAGGAATTTAAGGTAACAACTGCAGCTGACTGTATGACCAGTAATATAGTGTATCTTGCGGTATGTCAAGTATGCACTAGTTTTTATGTAGGTAAGACTAACCGCAGGTTTAGGGACCGAATCAGAGAACATATCTATAATATAAGGAAAGGATCCCCGAACAATGCCCTAGCTAAACATGTGATTGATAATGATCCATCACATAATTTTTTGTTTAGAGTATTGGAAGTTATACCCATTAATGTGAGAGGAGGTGACATTAGCAACCATACCGAGGATAGAGAAAATGATTGGATCATACGTCTAAGTGCAGATCATGGATCGGGTTTGAATGAAAGAGTATCCATTAAACCAAGATTAAGGAAGAGAAGGAAAATCAGATGAGGTCCTTACACAATAAGGTTTTTTAAAAATTCATACACACATATTTTAGTACATTTTTATTGTATTTTAGGATGTCTAAGATGTGGTGTTATTATTGCTATCAGCATTAATGTATTTTTATACATATGTTGTTTTATATGCTTATATGTCTATCATACATTTATGAAAATTGTTTTTAAATAAGTTGATTTGAGTTTTATATTTAGTAGATAAGTCTATTGCTCTTTATCATGCACACACAAAGAGTCAATATGCAGTATCACTGATGTCAATATGAAGTGTCAAAATGCAGTATTACTGATGCATATATATGCAATATGAAATATAGTTAGTAATGTTTTTATATATATGTTTCTTGTATTTTGACACTAATATATATTAATTAGAGTATATATATAGACTTTTAAAATGGTATTATTTTGTATATACACTTTGAAGTAATGTTATATATGTGTTGCAGAACAAGTCTATCTTATTTTGAGCATTTCCCTTTTAAATGTAGAATGACTTACTTAATTGATTATAGGATTTGCATATATAAGTAATGGTTCTTATGTCATTTTGTATAGACCTGAGGAAGCTTATTATAGCGAAAGCGCTTGTCTGACTGCATTTGTTCATATCATTAAAGGATATTTCTTATATTACTGAATCGGAGAGTTATTTGCTTCGTAGCATCTCTTAATAGGAGCTGGAAATCTTATTTGAAGTTATACCAAAGGTACACTGAAGCCAACTGCTTGTTTCGCTCAAAGCCAGCTTCTCTGGTTAGTTTTTATTCTATTTTTACTTGGCGTGTGAGAGTTTATCTGAAGAGGTGACTGGTTTTCTTTTACATTTTAAATAAAGTTTATGACTTTGGATTTTTTAAGTTGCCAAGTGAAATTTATATTATATGTTCACACTTTAAATATCCTTTTGGTATTATGTGGGTTTCTGTCTTTCTCCTTAAAATGAAATATTTTGGAGAGAGATTTCTCACCTCCTGGCAATATTTTAAACAAGGGAAACTTAATGAACATCCTGAAATGACATCAAATGAAGTTATGCTTATTATTCTTAATGCCTATAGTTTAACTCATACATACATGGTAGCACTCACATAAAGGACGCTGTGAAATTTATCTGTGCTCGCAGACTGAATGATGCTCTGTGGAAATCTGATTAAAATAATTCTTAAATGTGTAAAAAATAAATTAAATTGAATAGGTAAGACAGCCTTGGCTTTATTTGATCAACTTAAATAACTTTCTCACATTTAAGTTACTTAATCACAAGACTGAATACGATTAATTCAATCTAATGATTAAGCTAGACTAAGGAAGTTTGTGATTCTGCTTACATTTAGAACAGATCTGTTTTATCTTAACATGTTGCAGACATACGCTTTGCATGGTGTACTTTACCTTTCCTGAGTGGCCCCTTTAAATCATGATTTTTTTATTTACATTTTCAATAATGCTGACTTCATCATGCATCACCAGCATATCCTACAATGTCATCAACATGCAGAGGGATATGTGATGACATCAGAGTTGTGAGACTGTGCCAGAACCCTCCCTGACTGCCTGTAAGAGAGCTCAGTTTGCATTGCTTGTAGCATGGCCACCTCTGTGTAAGTGCCACAGTGTGGCAGGAGTCAGCACAGTGTTTTATAAGTACACCATGTCCTTTCTGTGGAGTGTAATTTTAAGGTTGGTTTTGAGTTTTGTTGGCAGACCCCAAATGTCTTATGGTTATTCAGGGATTGTCTCTAAATGAGAATAAGGAGACTGCCTTTATTGGCCCTGATTGCTATTTTGTAGAAATGAACTGCCAAGTAGTTTAAGTACATCTTCTCCAAAAAAATAAGATAAAACCAAGATGTTCCCATTCTTCATGTGTCCTCCTCCCTTTCCTTGGGCACACTTGCCTCTGGTGGCTCTGCCCCTTGCACCTATATTATATTTTAGGTATATTATCCTTCATTTTCTTAGGATCCTCTTCTTCTCTCCATAGTAAGAACAGAGCAATTTATTCTAAAAAAAACAGTAGCATCTTTTTGAGGCTTAATGTGAGGATAATTGCACTAGGCTGTGCAGATTTTTTTGTCTGAATTCTGAGTTGTCAACCTTTCTCTAGCAATTAGTTTTCTTAGGAAAAAAAGTGGAATTTACATTAATTGTCCAACTGAGATTTAAAAACATGTTCTGTAAAAAAGAACATTTTATATATATATATATATATATATATATATATATATATATATATATATATATATATATATATATATATATATATATATATATATATATATATATATATGAAATGTACTTTTCTGCAGAAAACTTTTAATATCTACTACTACCTAATTTCAGCAGCTTGACCTTGAATTAATTTGTATGGATTCATCAACAAGAAAGCTAGTGTCTAAAATGTTTTTGACTTGTTTTGCTTGGTAAATACTTACATCCTAGTTGGAGCCTTTGTGAGACAGAGTAATTGTCAAAGGAAAAAACTTCAAAGACCAATTCACATAAGGTTCAGGTATGGCACCCTTTATTACTTGCAGCAAGGAAACAAAGCATGCAGATACAGGATTTGTCTAAATTACTAGTAAGCAGTATGCTACTTTTATACAGTTCTATGAAATGTTACTATTCTATTGTTGACATAGTTAGACACAGCTTTCTGTATTACTCTACAGAAAATATTACTTAGATTTCCTGCTAACATGTTCAGGTTTAAAATTCACTATGTGTTACATAGAACATGTTACTTAGATTTCCTGCTGACATGACTGGATTATTGTTGATTTACAAAAACATTTGAGAAAAACAACCTGGCCTTGGGGCTTATTTTTAGCTTACCACAGTCTTTTCAATTCTTCAATTGTGCAGTTCTAATATATGTGTTACATTTTACCTAGATTCAAGGTACATTTCTAGCTTAGGTACAAGTAATGCTGACTACGGTTTATACTTTCAAGCAGCCTTTGTTTTCATTATCAATAGCTTCAGCAGCTGTATACTTTCTCATGGCATAAGCAGAAAATCAATAACTCTTTGTTAAGTCTCATGACAGTAGTAGAAATGAAACACTTGTTATTTTCATGACATTAGCAGAAATCAAATGCTTCTTGTTAATTTCCATGGCATAAACAGATCATAGCTGAGCATATTTTCATGACATAAACAGGATTGGAATGTTTCTAGTAGCTGTGCAGATTCATGCAGTGTGAACAGAATAAATGTATTAACCCTTTTAAACCTCAAATGCACTAAGCATGCATATTACTAATACATATTTTTCTAACATTTCCCCCCTTTTAATACTTTTATTCTACTTTCAAAATAAGCATAAACAGTTTTTCTTCCCCTAACCTCTTCCTAGTCAGGATTTGCAGTTAAGAGAGTCATTCAGCTTAAACCTATGAAAGCATTTTCAATTTTTCAACAATTCTTCAAGTTCAGCACCTTGGCATAAGGTTTCTGAAACTGACATGTCTATATTGTCTTTAATCAGTCTTTTCATGCAGGGGATGCAGCAGCAAACACATACCACCAGTAGGATCATTCCTACACAGATGGCAATCAGGATGTTCATCAGGATACTGCCCCACCCCCCAAACAATCTCTGGAAAAAGTCCGTCAATGGATTTGGTCCTGGTTTGGTCATAGCCAACACTTGCTGAATTACCTCAAGGTGATTGTCTATCTCGTGTTTGTGGTCAGGAATATATGAACAGCACTCCTCCTGGATTAAATGAAGTCTAGGGTCATGTGGTTTTGAAGTACTACAGTTCTCATGGCAGTCAGTTCATCAGTCACCAATTCTAGAGTGGAAAAGGTTGCATTGCTCACTATTTCAAGACATTTAGACAGTTTTCTCAGTTCCCAGATTGATTTTGTTGCTTCATATGCTGGCAGTACACCTGCCCATGAGATGATGGTATCACCCAAGTCCATATGCGACAGTCAATTTTTCCCTAGGCCCACAGCATGATGGTTTTTCCAGCCCGCATTGATTTGCCCTACTGGATTGACAGGCTTCTTGATTTCTCGTCGAACATTTCGAATTTTCCCCTGAGGCAAAACTGCTGTGTGTCGTATGGCCGGAACCAGGTACCCCAAATAACAACTGACGGACCAATTCTCAGGTAACCACTTGTATGCTTTCCTACCACATACAAAATAACAGTCTTGGTAGTAACTTTACTATGTCCTGGCTCTAGATGAAACATTTTCTTGTCAACTATAATCAGTTGTTTATAGAGGTCAGCATTATGTCTTACTACATCAGTTGTCCTATGCATCAGTTCAAAAAATGAATCATAGCTTGTGTTGTAATAGGAACCTGTGTTATCAGTTTTATTGTAGCATCTATAGGGAACAGTCACATTGCAATTGCTCCAACTCACCTGAACTGTATCATTTTTGTAAAAACACACAGTCCCCTTTTGTCGAACAAACAAGTGCAATGCTACTTTATCTTGTGATGTAACATCTGATGTATCATAGACTAAATTTTCTCAGGTCTTGTTGGCTCCTAGGGGGACTGAAGTTAACAATAACCCCCCGTATGCTGTTGGCAAAGCTGTGCAAATCCAGCAATTTGAAGCATTGAAGGTCTCAGCATACACATATTTGATTGCCTGGTAAGTGCTGAAGTTTGGGTGCCACTCTATGTGCAGCTTTCCACATTTATTCAGTTCAGTTTGTGTGGCTGGGAAAAGGAATGGCCACAAAAAAAAGATTATTGTCACTAGTACAGTCAACGGGATGGTTATGCAATACTTCTGAGGAAACGGTTGTTCTACATTCCTGTTTTCTCTGAGTAGTTTTATTTGGATTTTTCTGGATTCTATCATTTTTGCTTTTGACATGTGATCTTACTCTCTGCCCTAATAGGACCTTCAGCACTGATGGTTTCTTCACTGGGGTTGAGACGGATCAGTCCTATTGATCTGACCCCCCCTTTGTAGCCAGACTTTGTGCTGAGGGCCCCGATGGAGAGGTAAGATTTTTGTCCAGTTCAAAGTTCTTAACTAATTTGCAGTGCATCAGGTGGATCCACAAAACTCGCTCTGCTATTTTGACTGCAGTGGGTGTCGAAAGAAGCACCTGGTATGGACCTTCCCACCTTGGTGACGACCAGTTTTTCTTTTTTATATTCTTCACTCACACCCAGTCCCCGGGGATCACTGCCACTTCCGATGTTTCAGTTTGTTCTTTATCTGAAACAGAATTTGACTGCAACAGATGTTTAGAATTCAACAAATTTCTCATATATTCAGCTAGTGTTAGATCAGCCTCCTGGTCTGACAACATGAGAAGTTTCCACTGGGGTGTATAATAAGCCCTTCCAAATAGTTTTTCAAAAGGAGTCAATCCTTTGGCAGTCGGAACAGTTCTCATGCTCAACAGTGCCAGGGGCAAACAATATATCCAGTTCTTCCCTGTCTCAGCTATTAACTTTTTTTAATTTATTCTTTAATATTCCGTTATGTCTCTCAACTAGCCCTGCAGGAGGATTTTTCTAATTTTCCATCGAATTCGTATTTATTAACCCATTTTGAATAATATTTAATGTTGTCAGCACGCTGCGACTGCATGTATTTTGCGTCTTCAGTTAATGGCAGATTTTGGGGTCTTTTTGTGCAATTATTACCCATTTTGTTCTACCCTTTTGATAGTTACGTAACTTCTTTTATTTTTAACGTGGTACCACGGATTTTGTTATAGTCTCTTCAGAATGACTGCCTACGTATTCTGTTTCTCCTGATCTATGGCAAGACAGTAATCTTTTCTGTCCCTGACTTGTAAAATACAGTCTTGACAAAAACAATGCAAATCTAGTCCCTGATCTAAAACAGAAAACAGAAAAAAGTAGATTCACCTTACCTGAGCCTACGTGATTGATCACCTGATTCGCGGTGACCCATCCTTCAGTTGCAGATCAGAAAGTGGCTGGCCTCTTTTGTACAACAATTCAGTCAGAGGGCTTTTCATATAAGAAGAACCGATTTGGTTTCTTCCCTGTACAGTTTCAACCACCTGGCCCGTCTGATCCGAGGTGAAGAGAGGGCTCCGGCCCGAAGGACCAATCTGTCAAAGGAAAAAACTTCAAAGACCAATTCACGTAAGGTTCAAGTATGGCACCCTTTATTACTTGCAGCAAGGAGACAAAGCATGCAGATACAGGATTTGTCTAAATTACTAGTGAGCAGTATGCTACTTTTATACAGTTCTATGAAATGTTACTATTCTATTGTTGACGTAGTTAGACACAGCTTTCTGTATTACTCTACAGAAAATGTTACTTAGATTTCCTGCTGACATGTTCAGATTTAAAACTCACTATGTGTTACATGGAAAATGTTACTTAGATTTCCTGCTGACATGACTGGATTATTGTTGATTTACAAAAACATTTGAGAAAAACAACCTGGCCTTGGGGCTTATTTTTAGCTTACCACAATCTTTTCAATTCTTCAGTAGTGCAGTTCTAATATATGTGTTACATTTTACCTAGATTCAAGGTACATTTCCAGCTTAGGTACAAGTAATGCTGACTACGGTTTATACTTTCAAGCAGCCTTTGTTTTCATTATCAATAGCTTCAACAGCTGTATACTTTCTCATGGCATAAGCAGAAAATCAATAACTCTTTGTTAAGTCTCATGACACTAGTAGAAATGAAACACTTGTTATTTTCATGACATTAGCAGAAATCAAATGCTTCTTGTTAATTTCCATGGCATAAACAGATCATAGCTGCGCATATTTTCATGACATAAACAGAATTGGAATGTCTCTAGTAGCTGTGCAGATTCATGCAGTGTGAACAGAATAAATGTATTAACCCTTTTAAACCTCGAATGCACTAAGCATGCATATTACTAATACATATTTTTCTAACAGTAATGATTGTAGCAGCTTGGAGTTTTCACATTCTAATCCACTGGCAGACATTCTGCCTGGCATAGTTTTATACAGCTTCTTTTTTTTTATGCAGGTCTTAAGTAACATTTGCTTATAGGGGGGCTAGGTGCTTTTCTTAATAAATGCTAAATGCTTGATTTGTATCTGTGCTTATGTTTATTTATTTGTTTTTAATTAAAGCCCTTATTATATTAACAGTTACACAAATGTTTGTTTATTCGGTTAACTACATAAACTCATGTTTGCAGCTCCCGCAGTAGATATAAGACTGTGTGAGGCACACCCACCCACACACACATAAACACACACACAGACACACAGACACACAAACACATGCAGACACACACACACACACACACACACACACACACACACACACACACACACACACACACACACACACCTCACTGTAAGGATATAGTTGCTTGCATTGACTGGAAGGCAGTCAACTAGCTATTTCCCAGAGTGACAGCTTGTGTCTTACTTCTCTGTAGCAGAATAACAAAGTGGTATCTGTATACCTTTTTGGTAATCCACGGTTTTGATGACTTCTGTCACTTAACAGTTTCACTGAAGTGCAGAGCACAGCCACCTCCTTCACAAAACATATGGAAGGAAGGCTGGCACACTGGTTTTAGATGTGTGATTGTGTATAGCTGATATTGTTTAGATTTAAATAACTACAAGATGCATATTTTGCATAAAATGTAAATGTGAAAAGAGCAATGATTTGTCTGGGACCCAACCTTATCTGTTTTTATTTGTTTTAAAGAAAAGCAAGTCTGTTCAACAAGCTAACATTAAGTTGAACTGCTATGTTAAACAGTAAGAGAATATTGTTGTGTGGGCGATGCATGTGCCTTTTTCTTAAAGCGAATACTGTTGAACTGATCAAGTCCTTTATTTACAGAAAAAGTCACTAAATGGTGTGTTGATGTTGTAGGAAACAAGGGAACCTACAAAATGTCACCATACCTACATAACACCTTTCATTCGAGTTGGTCACCTGCTGCTCTTTTGATGTGACATCTGGGTCGGGGGTGGATTTCTCATTTCTTATCAACAGCAAATGTCCTGGTAGTTTAGGACATTAACTGCTTCTGATATTGTTTCCTCTAACTGATGTAGCAAAATTTGATTATAAATGAAAAATAATTTTCATATTTAAAAGTAATAAATATCTGCAGCAATAAGAAATTTATTTGCATTCTTTGTATGTATGTTTGTCGTAAAAAAAAATCAAGTTTCTTTAAAAAATGTCCAACTTTGGGCATCTGAAAAGATGTCAGCCCTCTTAAGGCAGGCTGCTTTACCTATGGTCATAGCCTGTGTTAGCCAAACATTATTTGCAATGAAGAAGAAAAAAAAGATGACTTGGCTGTATGAAGTAACTGACTAAAATAAATGAAGTTGATAAATTACCTGTATCATATTCATTAAGTACAGCTACTCTGGGTGAATTAATTTATCTGGAGTTCAGACACTACAGGTATTTGTACCCAAATTGTTAAAATACTTTCTCTTTCCATTGTAGTGTTTTCTGTACTTTTAAAACTCCAAATATATATGTTATTCTGTCCACATTAATATAAGGAAATCAAATTAAGAACGGTCAGTTTTTTTTTATTTTATTTTTATTTTATTTTTTATTTTACATTTGTTGACCGGGCTAGTCCAGCTGGATATATGTCCATTTTCAGTGGAGGCCCGGGGAGAAAAGCTCCACAAATTACAACAACATAAAAGGTCAAGACAAAGACAATAACGGTATAATTTGGTACATAAGTTTTAACAATTATAGTACAAGCCTAAGATTATATATTTTATATTTCAGTAGGAAAAAGGAAAAATTTATCTAAGAATAGATGAATAAGACTAATACATTTGTATTAGAAATGGTGTAGTACAAATCTTTATAACATATTACAAAATTAGATACACCTAGTAATTTATGATAAGAGATACTGAGGTCTCACAAAAATCTAAGAAAGAAAAACACTAGAGATCAATAGATAGAGTATAGAAGAACAGCAAACAAGGATGGATTTCTAGTGTTATTTAACACATAGGTTGTGATACTATATGAAGGTGTTTGATCATTCCATTGTATATACTTATTTACATGAGAAAAAATCCTAAGGAAGGTTAAGCTCACTAAAAATTAGTGAGACAACACAAGATCATGACAGGCTAGGAATTGTGGGAGTCTAGTTAATAGTTAGGTACTTAGTCTGGGTTAACACAGGGGCATAGCCAGTGTGATTTGAGGTAGGGTTTAAGCTTGCTTTTAAATAAGCTGACAGAGGATATTGAGGTTAGCTGGCTTGGAAGGATGTTCCAGGCTTTACCTACTGTATTGGAGAACAAGGTGTCACCAGCTAAGTTGCTGGATTTTGATATTTGTACAAGTAGGCTATTAGCTGAGCGTAAGGTCTTGAGGTTATTATAGGGGATGACTAGGGATGTAAGTATGGGTGTATTTTGAGGTAAATACAGGATCTTATGGGCTACTATTAATTGATTGAAAAGTATTAAATTTGGCAGCTCTAACCATCCTAACTGATTCAGATTGATACAGTGATGAGTTCTATAGGAGGACCCAGCTGCAAATCTGGCAATAATTTTGTAGGAAGATGTAAGTTTACTGAGATTACTTCTACATATTTTGGTATAGATAGGGGAGGCATAGAGCAAGGTAGAGATGAGGTGGGTACGAGCAATAGCAACCCTGGCTGGAGGTGTAAGAAAGGGTTTTATTCTATAGAGGGAACCTAGTTTCTTGTTTACTATTTTTATGGTGTTATTAATGTGAGGTTCAAAGGGCAAGTTGTTATCTATTAGTACCCCGAGTAGTTTGGTGGTTGGTTCCGGAGATATTATAGTTCCATCATTTGAAGTAATAGTAAAGTTAAGTGGGGAGGTTCTGCGGGTGGGGGTAAATAGTAGCATTTTTGTTTTTTTGGGGTTAAGGATAAGACGTCTTTGTAGGAGCCAGTTTTCAACTGTACTAAAGGTCATTTGGGTTAGTGACTGAAGTTCTGATTGAGAAGCAGTAGGGCATATGAGTGTGGAGTCGTCAGCGTATTGGATACAGTCAGCTTGAGGAGTTACAGAATGAAGGTCATTTGTAAAGATGGAGAAGAGTAATGGGCCTAATATAGATCCTTGCGGGACCCCTAGAGTGACTGGGACGTGGGAAGATAAAGTATTTTCCCATAGTACAGCCTGTTGCCTGTTATGTAGGTATGATTGGAACCACTGTATAGTATGGTTGTCCAATGACAGGTTTTTGAGTGTGTCTATAAGGAGGTGGTGATTCACCATGTCAAATGCTTTGGACAGATCAATAAAAACAGCTGAGGATAGAGTATCAATATTTCGATTGCTGTTAATATGGTTAGTGAAGGATAAGAGAGCAGAGGTGGTGCTATGAAATGGTCTAAAGCCATGTTGACAGGGTGCTAATAAATTGTGATCGAGTAGGTAGGTTAACAGTTGTATGTGTATACATTTCTCCATTATTTTGCCAAAGGAGATAGAATAGCTATGGGCCTATAATTGGACAACTCTTTGGAGTTACCGCCTTATGCAGGGAATTATGTGAGAGACTTTCCAGATTAGGGAATAGATCCTTCAGAAATAGTTCTGTTAATGAGGATGGATATGGGGTAGGCTATGACTTTAGCAGCTTTTGCAGGTATTCTGCAGGTAATTTATCAGCAGAGAGAGTAGTGGGTTTAAGTTTCTGTATGAGGTTACAGATAAGTGAAGTGGGCACTGGCTGAAAATGAAATTGATGAGAATTATTGGTAAAGGTTGTGGCAGAGCCTGGGATGCTAGGGGATAGCTGGTTGGCTAGGGATTGTATGGTTTCAGTGAAAAAAGTATTAAATGAGTGCTATTTGGATGGGATTGCTTTGATCAGAGCCAGAGGGAGAGGGAGTACTTGAGCATCCAAGGTGTAGGAAGTTATTGATACCTCGCCAGAATTTTTGGGGATTATTTTGGTTGGTTTGTTGTAGTTGGTAGTAGTAGTTTCTTTTATCGGCTAATATGGCTTTTTTGTTTCATTTCTTAGCTGTCTGAATTGCAGGTGGTCTGAGGAGCTTTTTGTTGAGTGACATTTGGCCCATTGTTTATTTCTTTGGAGGATTTTTTGTTTGGTCGTTTTGGTGAGCTATGGTGCCAGTTTGGTTCTAATTCTAACTTTGCGTAATGGGGTATGGCTGTCTAAAATGGTTAGAAATTTAGAATTAAAGTATTTCACAGCATTATCTATTGGGAGGTATTTCAGGGGTGGCCAGTCACAGGTGACTAGTTCAGCTTGAAAGTGAGCAGGGTTAAAATTTTTGGTAGTGCGAATAGTTCTACAGATGGCAGAGTTTCGGATGACAGCTTTTGTTCTGATTAAATAGGTAAGCAAGTGATCACTTATGTCCTCAGGGAGGGTTTCTGTTTTATAGTTTAGTTGGGGGGTATTAGTGAGTATCCAGTCAAGGGTACTAGTTTTGTTGTTAGTTTTATTGGTGCAGGTTGGGGATGTTATAGTTTGGGTAAAACCATATAAGTTGATATGAGTAGAAGGCTGCTCAGATATACAGGAGTTCCAGTTAATGTTAAAATCCCAAGTATAATGGTTTCTTGGGGGTAGTTACTTGAGAGCCAGCTGAGGATAGCCTCTAATGTGTTGATGTTATTGCCTGGGGGAAGATAGACCCATGATAGATATATGGATTTGCTTTTGTTAAGCTGAACCTTAGTTAGAAGAATTTCTGCACTGTTGCAAAGAGGAGGTTTGGAGTCTAACAAGGTAACTTGTAATCCATTCTTATAAAGTATGGCTACACCTCCTCCTTTTTTAGTGTTACGGTCACATCTTATGATATTATAGCCAGGGGGTAGAACTGCACTGTCTTGTATTGATGGATTAAGCCATGTTTCAGACAGACAGAGGATGTCAAAGGAATAAACATCAATAAGAGCATGCAGGTGAGCTATTTTGTTATTGATGCTACGAATATTAAGATGAGCTATCAGGAAAGAGTTGGGGGGCTTGGTAAGTGTCTGTGTGATTGAATTTGTTGGTGTATCAGGCTGTGTAGCTGTGATAGTGGTAGGACCTGGGTTAGGGTGTATATCACCATCTAACAGGGAGTGGACCTGAACTTTTAGGATGAGTTGTAGAAGTTTAAAAATGTGGTTCTTATTTTTTCTAGCTAGTGGGTTACATTGAGAGATGTGATGGAGTCTATGAAATATGGCTGCTGAGTACTTAGCTGAGCTGGGAGGTTGCTAACACTATGAGTGGAGCTGGGGGTAAGGACAGAGGTGTGTGTGATGTGGGTATGCAGTCCTAGGAATCTATGGTGTTCATAGAGAGTAAGTAGATAGGGAATGAGAAGTATAATTAGGAGTAGTAATAAAGGTAAGGGTTTACAGGATCCTTGAGCCATTTGTTTAGGTTAAGGTGGTTAAATGTAGGGATATTTGTGGATAGAGTGGTAGGGTAATGGATAAAGGTAAATGAGTGATGGTTCTTTAAGGGGGAGGAGATAGGGGTAAAGTGAGAATATAATAGAGGTAATAGCACTTTAAGGGGAGGAGTTAGAGGTTGGTCCTAATGCATAGGGGTGTGGCAGTTAGAGTATAAGTGTAGGACCACTGGGGGCGGGTGGTCACCATATTTAATACCAGCTATGTTGACTGTGCATCTTAGCTTTTCAGTTTTCACACATTTCCAGGGCAGCATACATATGTCATAACCTGTAGTATTTGAAGACATCCGTCCAGCATACCTCTCAATCTCTCAGAGCAAGAAATCTGGGCAAAGTCAAAAATAATGGTGGGACAACGGCCCAAAAATAGGGACAGATTTTAAATATTGCTTCTGTAAACTCAGATAGTTGCTAGAATAACAGGTTTTGCATTATTATGTATTTTCTGAAGGATATGAAGTCTGAAATTCAAATGTCTGGCATAATTTACTAGTATTTAATGATGTCAATCTTCATGTTGGTATCCCATAATCCCACTGGAGTTGTTGAGGCTACATGCTTCTGTATGCAATTTTTATGTTAATTAGTGTCCTGATGTTTGGCCAGTTGTACCTACTTTTCATGGCCCTTTGTCCAGATTTTTGATGTTTCCAACTTGAGAAGTATGTCTCAGAATCAATCATACTGACCATTGCCTCCCCCAAAACAATGTTTGTTGGACTTTTCTTTCTTCTAAAGCACAAATCTCAATGTTTTTAAATGTAGACATAGTAGCACAGTAGATGCCTTATATATATATATATATATATATATATATATATATATATGTATGTGTGTGTGTGTGTGTGTGTGTGTGTGTGTGTCTGTGTGTGTGTGTGTGTGTGTGTGTGTGTAGATGCCTTATATATATATATATATATATATATATATATATATATATATATATATATATATATGTGTGTGTGTGTGTATGTTTATATTTGTATATATATATATATATATATATATAGATACGCCTCCACACCCCCAATGTGGGGGGCTGTGCCCCCCTACCCCCCCCCTACTATATATACTAGCTCCAGGATTGCACTACAGTGGGGAATGGGAACCTATTATATAATCGAAGACACAATCTTTCGAGTGTGTCTTGATTGAACTTGAAAGCATGAAACAGCAGAATAGCGAAACAGCATATAAGCGATTTCTTTCCCTGGGAAAGAAATCGCTTGGCCACCTCCCTTACTTTCCCATTTTCGTAACTGTAGTGTGATCT
Organism: Protopterus annectens; assembly: GCF_019279795.1. NCBI lineage: Eukaryota > Metazoa > Chordata > Ceratodontiformes > Protopteridae > Protopterus > Protopterus annectens. The sequence goes on along the minus strand of NC_056743.1, from coordinate 1,723,283,390 downwards.
CAGACTTGGTATATTTAAGTAGGGGGGAAGTGTGTGAGGGGCAAAGCCCCCCACTTTATGTAATGGGTTGAAATTTTTATTTTTGTTTTTTTTTTTGTGGAACATCGATTTTTTTCCCTGGGAAAAAAAATCGCTGTTCCAACTGTTCGGGATTGTAAGCTTTCACTTACACGGAGTCGATAAATCAGCATTCACTTTTTTAAGTGTTCGCTGATTTAATATAGACCCTGGCAAACAGTGCATATACCTGTTTAGATGAAATGTGTTTCAGTCAAATAAGTTTTCAGTGAGGTGTGCTTTCAAAACAAAGAGTTAGAAGGTCACACTATAAAACCAATCCGAAAAAACTAAATGAAAACTCCAACCAAGCTAGAACTTCCAATGAGTGACTTCCCAAACCTCCTGTAACAGAGGCACATGGGATATATGCAAATGACCCTTATGAACATCAGGTGTTTTGGCTATATGGCGATTTTGATTGCTTTAACATTTGAAGTCATTTTAATAAACAATTTCAGGCCAAAAAAGCCAAGCCCTACTAGCTATGAATATGCATATTTCAGCTTTGTTATGACCTCATCAGCATAGCTTAAGAAGAGTGTTTGACTAAACATAAGAAACACAGGGCTGTTATACCCAGCTGATGTCCATTATTATTAGGGTGACTACAAAATATCCCAAATAACAAATTAAAACAAAGAGTTAGAAGGGCACAGTGAAAAAACAATCAGAAAAAAACAAAATGAAAACTCCAGCCAAGCTACAACTTCCACTGAGTGACCTGCCAAACCTCCTGTAACAGAGGTACATGGAATATATGCAAATGACCCTTATGTGGAGTTTTCATTTATTTTTTTCTGATTGGTTTTTCAGTGTGACCTTCTAACTCTTTGTTTTAATTTGTTATTTGGGATATTTTGCAGTCACCCTAATGATAATGGACATCAGCTGGGTATTACAACCCTGTGTTTCTTATGCTTAATAAAACACTCTGCTTATGCTATGCTGACGAGGTCATAGCAAGGCCGAAACATGTATATTCATAGCTAGTGGGGTTTGGCTTTATTGGCCTGAAATTTCCCATTAAAACGACTTCAAAAGTAAAAGCCATGGACAATCAGAATTGCCATATAGCTGAAACACCTGATGTTCATAAGGGTCATTTGCATATATCCCATGTGCCTCTGTTACAGGAGGTTTGGGAGGTCACTCATTAGAAGTTCTATCTTGGCTGGAGATTTCATTTAGTTTTTTCTGATTGGTTTTTCAATGTGACCTTCTCTTTGTTTTAATTTGTTATTTGTGATAGTTTGCAGTCACCCTAATGATAATGGACATCAGCTGGGTATAACAATCCTGTGTTTCTTATGCTTAGTCAAACATTCTGCTTATTCTACGCTGATGAGTTCAAAACAAGGTCAAAATATGCATACCCATAGCTAGTGGGGTTTGGCTTTATTGGCCTGTAATTGTCCATTAAAATGACTTCAAATTTAAAAGTCATGGGCAATCAGAATCGCCATATAGCTGAAACACCTGATGTTCATAAGGGTCATTTGCATATATCCCATGTGCCTCTGTTACAGGAGGTTTGGGAGGTCACTCATTGGAAGTTCTAGCTTGGCTGGAGTTTTCATTTAGTTTTTTCTGGTGTGCTTTCATTGAATTGTGCTCAGGCAATTCATTTTGTGAAATGAGGCTTCAACGAAATGAGTTTCAGTGAAATGTGTAAAAAAGTAGACCCATATATGTATATATATATATATATATATATATATATATATATATTTATATATATATATATATATATATATATATATGTATATACATATAATATATTGCTTGTGTAATATCAGCAATGCCTAGCAGAGCTTAAACAGGGCTCCCAGTTGAAGGAAAGTGTGAACAGTGTCATTTCTGTAATCTTATTAGCACAGGTTTGTCTCCACTGTTCAACGTTACTAATGAATGAATGATGTGCACATGCTGAATACATGTTTTTCTGGCAGAAGCTATAAACACAGTGACTTTGGCCCTTTAACAGCGTTGCTCTGGGATTAAAATTACTACTTCAGATTTATGACTTGTTTTCATCAGAACGTCATAAGCTTTCTTTTCTGTTTCTTGCCTTGTGCACTTGCTCACTGCTGAGTGGCATGCAATCAAGGTAACCTGCTTAAGGAAAAAAAAGTAAAACTTTTTATTTTGGCAGCCTTCTGTGGTACAAACAGGTTTAACAGGAATGCAATGTGTGTACGTCGGCACTCTGGAGTGTACTGACTGGAGAACATCCAACCACTGGACAGCTGCTGCTGTTGCACAAAGTATAAGCAAATTGTAAGGTTATAGCACAGGTGATCCAGAGTTCAAATCCAGGTAACGCTTATTTTTACAAAGGGTGTCAGAATGCAATTTCTAAAACTTTGCTTAGGAAAGTAACACTGCATGCAAATGGCTATCTTAGTTATGTTTATTTCAAGAAATGTCTACGTATCGTATCTCATTAATGATTTAGTTATAAAACAATGCTGAATGTGCATGTAATTGTTTAAGCAGGATGTTGTGTCTTTTGGTTTTTCCCGGTTAAGGGGTCGCCACAGCGGAACTCTGGTCTGCTAATGATTGGCAGTAGATTTTTACGTGCTGACTTGCCGGGCCTGATGCACAACCTTCAACGAAGGAATGCCCATTCACGCATGTCACCACACAGAAGACGCTATAACTGAGAATCGAATGGGACTGTGAGGCGACAATGCTACCGCAGCACCACCACCACGGTATAATTGTTTAAGTAGGATAATTATGATAATTAATTAAAAATGCACTTACATCTTTATGATCGGCAGAATACTTAAGTAAAATAATCTTCTATCCTCACATAGCCCAACTCTATGTTTAAGACAGTGTGTGAAGTATGTATGCATCATCCCCCAACCTGTATTAATCAGATCATGAAAGTTCATCCATCTGACATACATTTACAAATAGTAATACTGCCTCTTTCATGGGAATGCATTTCACAGGAATTCCTAATGTCAAGCACATACAGGCCTATCTGAAGTATATCTCCATTCATACTGAATGCAATTGATTTGTAATGAAGATGACCAAAATGGAGTTCTCCTGTAGCACTGACAAATAATCACCCACAGTGAAATGTATGCATTATTTTTTCTGTAGGTTTGATTCCAGCATTGCTCAACTAACTTTTTACAGTAATTCCAGAAAGTTATGTGCCAAATCATTGTATCTAACCTTCAAAACACCAAGGATAACAATCCAAGCCATTAAACCTGTCATTGCTGACCATCTGAAAAAGTGTGAATAGGCTCAGCATCCCATATGGTAAATCTCACTACCATGTTTAATACCTTCATTTCTGTTTGATAAAATACCATCCTCTTTATCTACAAATGCCTCTCTGTACTTTATATCATGAAAATGCATTTGGCATGGCTGTGTGTATTTGCACACCATCTGTTAAACGTGAGACTGGAATTTGGCACCAATTTGGACATAGACTTGTGGCTTGACTTCTGCGAGCATGGGTGGTGCAGAGGTGATGGTGCTGAATTTAGAGCACAGAGGTGGGGTGTTGAGGAGTCCAGGACTTTTGTGTCACTCTTTATGAAATGCTACGATTCTGGGTCTCAGTATAAGACTGAGGCTTGGAACAGGTTAGCCAAGGCTGCCTCCCATGCAACTGGCATCCCACATACTGTGTCACTCTTTATGAAATGACATCTCTCAGT
>NC_056743.1:1723132337-1723277337 GCF_019279795.1 Protopterus annectens | reverse complement strand
GGTATGATCTGATTCCATGTGCACTACCAGCGTACGCCAGAGCTGCGCAGTTCTCAGCGCATGTATGCTAATCACCCCATGCGCAGTAGTGCAGCATGCAAATGAAGGTACATAGGTTCATAGGTTCATACTAGGCTATCTGCCCTGGGGCAATTATAAGCCTAGCCCGATTCTGTATGGCTTACACCACCCCTTGATTTGAGTATACTGTGCCCTTTTTAAGGTTTAGTTTACTGTGCCTCTGTCTAATAGTGACATAGCGATTCATGAAATGGTGCAGGTGTAGCGCAAGCATACAGAAATGTAAACCAAAAAAAAACGGTTTACATTTTTTCAAACAGAACATCGGAGCCATGAAAGCAGACCAGACTTGCGTATTACAAAGTTAACATATGCCAATGGCTAAATATACAGCCAATGGCATAGAAAAACATGCACAACACATAAAAAATAACATTTAATGTCATGGCCACACTAACGCAAAGTACAACCGCAGTGCATTTGTGCACAAACGGGAACATAAGGAAAATATATATAGATCTCATAAAACTGCAATGTAACACAAATCATGATTTCACCATAATAGTCAATGGTATGCATGCTACACCACAACCAAGGTGCAAGGGTTGCTAAGGGTCGGTGACAGTGTTCGGCGCGGTAACTATGAATTAGTAGTCAATGCCATGCAAATGAGGCAAGTAATACTGAATCGAAAACACCTTGCTGGCATAAGGCTGTACCACACGGCGTAGCAGTATAGCACCGAGGAGTGGCCTGGAGGTATACATGACATCAGGAGAGGGGGTGTGCCACCATAGCTGTAAGCACATTGGAGCATTGCTGATCCGGGTTGCCCGTTGCTAAGCAAAGCCGCAAGATAGGGGTGTGGATGTAGCCATAGCTTTGCTTAGCTGAGAGCACACAAGGTGACCTAAAGCGCATGTGTACGCGGATGACAACATGCTCGAAACCTGGTAAACGGCTGCGCGAGGTGCACACCACAGCTGAAACAGAAAGGTTACGGGAAGACAATAAGGAAATGCCACAGCAGGGTAATTGGAGTACAACTGAGTAATTAACACCTATTAACTCACAGTGGGCCATTGACAGTAGCTAACAAGGCTGCTAGCAGCAACCTGCAGAACAGGAAAGGGGAGGTGCCGGATTGCAAAGAAAAGAGAACTGTCACAGCAGAGCAAAGCAAACCTGCAGTAGTTCGGCTATAGAACACATTTCGCAACACAATCCTGGGTTGGGAAAGTACAAAACAAGAAAGCAGGCTGCTGGATGCATGCTTGACAATGGGAGGGGAATCAGTTTGAAAAATGAAGGCAAGGGCAAGAGGTGATCCACAGTAGCCAAGTGTAATTCAACACCAAAGGCCCCACAATAGCAGTACCTGCAGTAAAACACATAAGTAAGATACCCTGCAGCTCGGATTGTACATACACATCCTATGACATCATTAGCTTCCAAAGCACAATAGTATAAAGTGTGAAGGCACCTCACACACACTCATGTATTCCCAAACACTGCACCATCAGTGTAAACAGACAGGGAACTTTTACAATGTACATGTTGGCAGCTGCCATAGCTTTGATTCATCAACATGTGTTGGCGACTGAAGGTGGTGTGGAGGATGATGCTGACAACCACCTCAGGAACCGGAGGAGGAGAAGAGTGTTCAGACCAAGGGTGACCTACCAGGGGCTAGATGATCTGGAGATAGTAGAGTGTTACAGGGTGGACAGGGACATCATACAGCAAATCGTTGAGCTGTGCCGGCCACGCCTCAGAGCCAGAAACAACAGAGGGGAACCCATCCCAGTGGACATGAAGGTATGTGTAAGCTTGAGAATACTAGCCACAGGTACCTTTCAAAGGCCAACTGGAGATATCATGGGGATCTCACAGGCATCAGCATCCAGGGTACTCCACCAGTTCCTGGATGCCATGTTACCACATACCAATGAGCATATATACTTCCCCCGAACTCAGGAGAAGTTGGCCAGCAATATGCACCTCTTCCACCATGTGGCAGACTACCCGGAGATACTGGGTACAATAGACTGCAACCACATACACATCAAGTCACCACCCGGTGAGCATGGTAGGCACTACATAAGCTGTAAGGGATACCACTCCATCAACTGCCAGGTCATGTGCAATTCCCAGGGCATTATCATGGATGTGTGTGCTGGCAGCCCTGGAAGCTATCATGACTCCCGCATCTGGCATGCCTCACAGCTGTACCAGATTTTTGTCGGGGGACATCCCATATGGCCACCTTGTGGGGGATGCTGGCTATGCACTGGAGCTGTGGATGATGACTCTCATCAGAAATGCACACACACCCATGCAAGAATGCCATAATGAGGCACACGCACAAATCAGAATCATCATAGAACATGTGTTTGGGATGCTGAAATCATGGTTCTATTGCTTGGACATATCTGGTAGAGCCTTGCAGTACTTTCCAGGCACATGTGCCCACATCTTCATAGTATGTGCCATGCTACATAATATGATCCTGCAGAAACAGCTGCAGCAGGGACATAATGGTGAAGGCCCTCACAGCCCACTACAATTGCCAAGGGCACCACAGGAACAGAGGGATTCAGACCAAGAAACACCCTGTGCCAGCCCCAGTAGGCAGACAGAGGCGTGCCCAGTATGCCCATGCCTTGGCAAAGAGGTAACGTATGGCACATACACTGACAGTGTAGGCCCCTACGGACTGACACACTTCTCCACACCTGCACACACAGTAAACAGGGATGGCACATGCACACGACCACCTATAAATTGTCATGTATAGGTGTTCTACTGTGTGCATCCTACATAGGCAGCCCTCAACTATTGCACACACAACTGCTATTGGCACACGGTAAGTCAGTACCTGAACAGTAAATTAAGCTAACAGCATGTGTTGATACTGTATGTATAGGTTTCTAGGTACATCGGTAGGTACATGCTTAACTGTCAGAGGCCATTTATAAGCCTAGCCAAAATGTGTCTGCTGTCGCCACCCCATTGATTAACTAACTGTCCCTCTGTGGAGTAGAGGCAATTGCGGGATCCCTGGGGTGTAACCACTGTTCCCCACCCACTCTGCAAATATTCCCTGGTGTGTTAATGAGGGGCTCCATATAATGTAATCAGGGATGTAGTTCCAAAGCATGGGAAGTACCCATGACAGGTATTTGTCACCCCAGCATTCTCCAGTTATGGTTGTGGCAAGTTGTAGCACATTACAGTGTGTGGCTCACTGTGACATGGATTCCCATAGCTGGAGCATATCCATTAAGCATCACTTGGACATACCATTAACAGGTATCATCCATATGTACACCAACTGAGTTACACATTTGTTTGCAGTATGGAGGAACAGCCATAGTACACTCTACATACTAAACACCATAACCTTTGTACATATCCCAGATGCCTCATTGGTAAAGCCACTGACTGTGTCGTTCATGGCCACGGTTCCACGACCTGCAAGGGCTGTTATGTAAATCTGATGTCCCGAATAATGGATGTTGGATGCAGGTCATTAGAGCACATTTAAGCACATGTTAGTGAGATATGCGCAACACAGGTCTAACCTTTGCTGAATATCCCGCAGATCACAGGCAAAGCTGCCCAGAACCGCTGAAATGTGCGTTATTTACCCTTGTACTAATAGTGCCTGCTCTGAGAGGTAAAACAACCACTGCCAGGAGTAGAACACACAACCATGTACACAATCTTTGCAATAACCTACCACTAAGCTACCTGAGATGTACCAACGGCAGGTGTGTATTGTGACAGGTTAAAACACAAAAGGGCAGAGTTCGGGAAATAGTATACACCGCCATGTACCCAATGAAAAGTGTATTCTCTCTCTCTCTATCTCTCTCTCTCTCTACATATATATATATATATATATATATATATATATATAAAATATAAAGGAGAAAGGGTGATAGAGAGATATATGTCAATATATATGGATATACTTATATATGCAAATATATAGATAGGTTAATAACATCTACACAACCATGGCGGTACATATAAATAGGATACTACCAAATACCGAATGCTTTACATACCAACGCGCATAATCACGAGGCTTAAAGACTGAAAGATCACAGTACCGGAACACCAGAACCGAGAGTACTATTATCATGATGTTAAGGGACATTTAGTTAGTGCTTCTGGTGCTGTGGTTCAGGTAGGTACTGTGTGTAAGTGTGTTTCTGATTGCTGTAGTGTGTGTAAGTGTGTGTTCTGAGTGTGGTATGTGCTTCCGGGGGACTGTAATGTGTGTGTGTGTGGGTTTGCTTTGTGTGTCTGTTTGTGTTATCTCGGAGGTAGATTATTAAAGTAGGTGTGGTATGGGGGGCACAGCCACCCACATGTATGGAGGCATGGCCACCTGGCCATATGTAGTGTAGGATGGTTTGTTTGGATGTGATGGATAGCAGTGTGTCTGTGTGTGCGTGTGTGTGTTTTGTGTTTGTGTTAGTTCCGGGAGTTTGACTGTCGTGAGTTTGAGTGTTCGGTATTGTGGGGTTTGGGAGTCTGGGAACAGTAATGTGGTCATTGGAAGAGTGTGCTTTCCTGAATCCATGGGTATGCCATATACAGCGGTTGAAGTCTTCAAATATGTGCATAACATGGACCATAGCAATCACACATTTCGCCACGACCGAACGTTATGAACAAAGGATATGGAGAGTATATATATCTATACACTATTACAAATATGTGCTATGGACATGAGCCAAAGATAGGGTTACCACCTGTCCCACCTTGCGAGGGGCAGTCCCTCTATGTGCGGTAGTGTCCTGACCAAAATGAGTACAAATACTAATGTCCTACAATCTCGAGACATTTGGCATGTTCCATATTTAATGTAATTGTTGCATAAAATAGTCATCTGTATCTAAAATACCTACATGTAACAAGAAACAGGATAAGCAAATAAACTGCTACAAGAATATAAGCTTTTATATAGGCATATATGTAAAGTTCTATACTTTGTACTGACCGTGGGTATGTGTCGGCATCTAAAATCCTATGTGTGTCCTGCAAATGTCCCACTATGGCCACTTGAAAAGATGGAAACCCAAGCCAAAGAGGTTCAGTCACCAACACAACTCCAATGAGTGCAAATATCTGTGACAGAAATACACGAGACAGCTTTCATGTAGCAACATTTCATTACATACCGATGTATTTCCGAAGGGATTGAAGGACCAACATCACCTGCATACTATACAGAAACCAATTAACGATGGCTTAATGAATCAGCCTGCAATTACCATAGTATTAGTCTGCTAAAGGGTAGGTCTTCAAATAGGGAAGGAGCCCTCACACACATATCAAATATGCATAAATGCAGTTCCTACACACCTGCATCTGCTATGTACACCCACCTACATCTCCCCCACACCCGAAACAATTGCAATACAGACTGTAATAACATCACAAACATCCACTCACTCTGACATCTGTAGAAGCCTTAACATACCTTGTCAGAGACACACTATAATGGCCCTATGTGAAATCGTTGCTGTTGTACAATGGAACAGACGCTGATGTTACAGGGTTTGGTTGCAATAATCCCGTATCAGATGGCTGATATAACAGCTAGACTCATATGTAGAACTACATCCTCTAGCCATTACACACAATCCACGGGGGCCATGAAGTTAATATATCTCTGTATGTCTCCATATAGCTGTTGCAATTCATTACAAACAACACATCCAGGCCATCTTCCTCAAAGGTAGGGCAAAGGAACAACGCCCAAGTGGAGTATTCAATTATACCCCACTGTTGCCATGTCATTGGCTAATGGAGTAGCTGCACAGCTGATGTGCATGTAATCATCTACTCTGCAACACCAATTGGTGGCAGGATACCACATGTTACAGATATCTAAGTATAAAAGGATGGCTTGTCATACATTCAAACCATATGTACATACCAGAAAATCGTTACAACGAGGATTGCAACACAAAACGAATAGGATTTATATTACTGTCAACTCGGGATACTAATAAGGTATGTAGAACACTCAGTATGTCAGTGTATGTAGTACCTGTTCTGTAGTAATTAAAGTGTACGCAATGCATATAGTGGGAAAAGGTATTATGTAGTGATGTATTGTTGAGCATAGTAACACTCGAAGAAATTGTGTGTACTGCTGTAGGCCACAAGGTAAACACCTCATACACCACAAGGGATGCTATAAAAGGACTTTGAACATAACAATTCCACTCCAGCTGCTGTCAGTGGCAGGGTTGGTCCAACAAGTATGTGCCATAACAGGGGATAGTATATGTTGATATACTGTAACAGTAGGCATATGTATGGGTGTATAACTGAGAATAACATGTCTAAGGTGGTCCTGCTGTGCAATTATGATTTGCATTGTGGGATATTGTGGCAAAAATGTGAAATGTACAGTATTGTAGGTAGATATGTCTAACATTTTACATAGCATTACTGTTATGTTATGCAAACATCAGATATGTCTATTGGCATATACAATACACAATAACAGGATACATATGACTTGTAGTCACCAGACAGTATATCAGCATGATAGCTAATTAAAATGGAAGAGCTAGTCAGTTATCCATACACAAAGGACATGTAATAGCTTCATAGGTTCATAGCTAGGTACAATGCTGTCTGGCCAAGGCCATTCGTAAGCCTAGCTAAAGTGTTTTGACTTGCGGCACCTCCCTAGGTTAGTGTCCTGTGCCTGTGAACAGCAGAGCCATTAGTTTCCTGTGCCGCTGTACAGCAGAGCCACTGCAGTGATCCCTGGTGTACATGTCTGTCTCCCATCCACCCATCGAGGTATCTCTTGAAAAGTGCTAGTGAGGGTCCCTGCTTGATGTACATAGGAATCATGTTCCAAAGCATGGTGAGTGTCCGGGTAAGGAATGTATCCCTCCAACACGTCCTAGTCATTGTTGCATTTAGGTACATATCCCAGAGCATGTGGCTCTCAGGGGCTTTTGCTTATGTGGAGCATATCCATCAATACTGTTTTGGACATGGGCCTTGTATGTTCAGCAGAGATCACCTCTGAGTATGCGGTATGCAAACGAGTACAGTTGGGGTTTCTGTAGTTGGGCTGCATACGTCATCCTTAGGAAGTCAGTATTCCTCTTGGTGTGGTAATGTTGTGGTATTTCAAGCTGTTGCCATTGTCTCGTAAGGTACATCCTAAATGGGGTGTTGTACCCTTTAATGTGTTTCATTAGTCATGAGTAGAGAGGCACAATGGCTGCCTTTTTTCTGGCTAAAAACCCATTAGAGATTAGGGGGGCTACGTAAAAGGATATCCACACCACCTTGGCAATATGGTTATAAAAGGAGTGAATGCTATCTACTGGGGTTCTAAGATCCCTTATTACATCTTATGTATGTAGGGGACTATCACCTATGTGATAGTCCATGGGTAATTGGTGTAATCCAAAGGGGATGTCTATGCACCTTGTGGCATGCAGCTTAAGGCCATGTTATTGACACCAGGTATCCATTCCAGTGACACCTTTATGGAGGGTGTCTGTATCAGCTGGGGAATCAATCATGGCCCCTAGTTTGCAGTCATCTGCAAACCTTTTCAGGGTAAGTCCTCCTGTGCTAGCCTGTACCTCAGAGAAGCATATACCGAACATGAGGGGCCCTATGACCGAGCCCTGTGGGACACCAATTGTAACTGATTTACAGTAGGACCTAGGGTATGCTACCCTCACTGTGTGGGTTCTGTCCGTGAGCCACTTTGCATAACATCTCATGACATAGGGGTTAATGTGCAGGTGGATGTGTATGTTGACAATACCAGAATGGGGAATGGTGTTGAAAACCTTTGAGAGGTCAAGGTAGGCTGTGTGGACCTCCTTAACCTCATCTACTGCCTTGGTAACTGTCTCAAAGGACTCCACCAGGTTTAGGAGGCATGGTCTGACCCTAACAAATCCAAACTGGGTGGGATCAAAGGTTTGGAGGCCATCAATGTCTCTGTGAATGAGATCCATGATGATGTGCTCCATAGCCTAGCAGAACAGTCTAGTCAGGCATATAGGGCAATAGTTTCCCTGGTCCATTGTGGTGCCACGTTTGTGGAGTGTGATAACTGTTGCTGCATGCCATTCAGGGGCCACAATGCCTGATGCAAGGCTATTAGTGAATATGGTGCCCAAGTGGGGAGCCATTTCTTTCTGAAGTTTGTGGAAATCGCAGCCTGGGATGTTGTACGGTCACATGGATGCTGTGTTCCTGGCTTTAGAGAGTGCAGCTTTGAACTGCGTAGTTGTGATCAAAGGGACTCTGCATCATTCCTGTATAGATATGGGCCCTTTAGGGTGTGAAAGGGGTGTAAAGTTAACACTGAACCTATCTGCCAGGATGTTGCCAGTGTTGGTTCTGTAATGTTCATGCCTTACTGCTGTATGTCAGAGCAGATGTGGGTATCGCCATAGAGAGTAGTGACATACCTCTAGAACGCTTTGTGGTAGTCCTTGGAATTAGTCATGGTTATGTTTATGTAGCTAGCTTTGGAGGATGTGATAAGGGATCTCAGATTCTTACTGAGGCTGACCAGGGAGCTCCTCCACTCATGGGATTGTACTCTACTTTGCAACAGTCTCCTCCTTCTGTTGTACGTTATGTCCATGGCAGTGGACCACCAAAGTGGCCTCCATTTTCTGGTGGGTACCATCATGGTTCTGTTTGGGATAGCATGATCCATGCAGTCGTGTAAGTGCTAATTAAGTGCAGTTGTGTATGATTCAGCTGTTGTAACTGTATTGTCCATCTGCACAGGTGTCATGACGTTTACTACTGCTGTCATAAGAAGCCTGAAGTTGGCTTTGTAGAAATATTGTACTGTGTTTTCTGTAAAGGGTGTGGTGCCAGGATGTGGGTAACAAGGGTGATTAGTGTACGTTCAGATCTGACCAATGAGGAGATACCCCAGATGTGGAACACCAGTCACACATGTTGGTAATGACCAGGTCTAGGATATTGTTGGCCCTGGTGGTGGTGTGGATAGGTTGATCCAGGTGATTGGAGGTTATGAATCCCAGAAAGCGTTGGCCTAATGTGTCGGTACATGAGTAGGTATCCTAGTTAATAGTGGGGTAGTGTCAGTCACACATCAGTAGTGTGTCTGAACCCTACTTTCCAGTACACCTAGAAGTGAGGACAATTAACCGTGGGGAATGGTGGGGGATCTGTAGCAAGCTACAATTTGTATAGCAGTTATGACCAGAGTTAGTTGCACTTGGATAACCTCTGATGCATTGTGCTAAGCAACCAGCCTGGAGGTGTGGATATCCTTAGGAAATATGGACACACCTCCACCGTGGGTGTTCCGGTCCTGGTTACATGACTGAATGGTGTGGTATGAGTAATAGCCTGGTAGTGCAGGGGTGCTCTTAGGAGCCTAGAAGCAGGTCCCAGTCACTGCACAGATATCAAAGTGGTCCATTACAAGGAGTGCCTCAGGTGAGTGCGTTTGAGATGAAGACGTCAAGCATTGAGTAGCATTACCCTTGGGTTTTGCTTGCCTGTTCCTGTTATGGTGGTGAATATGTTATTTGAACCGTGCCTAAAACAGGCACTATAGGAGCAGCAAGAGCCTTAGCCATTATCCGGAATTCCAGGGCTGACAGGTGCAGGCCATCTGTGCCAAAGCATCATGTTCTGTCGACCATGTCATTCAAAGCAGACAGATACTGGATACCCTTGGAATGACACCAGAAGCATAGCCAATTGTTGAAGTAAATAATTTTGTCCTTGTACTGCATTGTCAGTCTGGATGATGGCAAAATGCTACTCAGGGCTAGGGCGATACCTGCCTGGGCTACAAGATCATAGAGCTATTCCATGTCTCTTTACATATAGTCCAGGAAGGTACATCTCAGGGCATTCACACTAACATGGAGAATGACACAGTCATATTGTACCTGTTGAGGAGTAACCTGAGTGCATAGGTTATGTTGCAGATCCTGTTACCCGACAGGCAGCTGACAGTAACTATCTCCTTGTGTAGCCTGGTGAGTGGGACATCAGTGTGACCGCCTATAGAGTCACCTAAGACTAGTGTGTTAAGTACGTTATTTTGCACTATTGGCTGTGGTTGATGGGCACACTGAGTCTGTGGGCTATAAGTAATTGGTGTTGTGTTGGGGGATGGGGGTTGCCTGCATTTCTGCTTTGGAGTTCTCTGTTGCCTAGACAGAGTAGTATTGAGATTCTCCGCAAATGTTGTAGTCTTACTATGTGGAGATCTAGTGAGACTATGTGATGAGTGTGGTGTGGTGCACATTTTTAACATCCCCACATGATTGTCAGGTTCAGTCTGGGTTGGAGAGAGCTTTACCTCCAGCATGGCTAGATATGTGCATCTCCCACAGGTTGTAGTGTTGTATGTTAGGAGGGGAGTACTGACTGTGTACACAAGACAGTTTCTATATTGCCTCATGATGCCCATATTCATTATATAGACATAGATAGATAGAACACTGGGAATTGACACTTGGACATGCCTGAATATTTAACTATTTCTCACTAGATAAGTGAGGAAAGTGTGTACAAGAGCTGTTTTACTCTAAGCAAGTGGGAAATGTAAGTACAAACAGTGTTTACCTGTAGGTAATGAGGAGGATTGAGTGCTATAGTAATTAGTAGCACATGTAGTGCTTACATGTTCTGAACAAGTGCTGAGCATGAATAAGCAATACAGATAGGGTGTTGGATAACATAAACACACTGCCCCCCAACAGGTACACAATCACATATCCATGTACACTACAGAGCCCCTGTAACCATAACTATGATGGTACAATGTGCACTCAGGCTGCATGGGACCTGTCCACATCCCTGGTTGTATCATACACATATGGCAAAACAGTTTGCTCTACACATAAACATCATGTAAAACAAAGCTTAATGTCAGTCTGTGAAAACGCTGAATGGCGCACACCAACAGTTATCACAACCCACAAAGTGGAGACACCACTCATAATGGGAGGCACTGCACTACTACCCTGCTGAGTCTGGTCTGAAAGTCCATGAACCTTAATGTATATGTTGTTAGCAGTACAGATGTAGATGACAGTACGGATGATTTCGCACTGCATATCATACCTATGACAGGCCAGAGGACATCACCCATACTGTTTTCCACCTACACTCAGTATACTAGATGTACATTTGTATGTCACAGGAATGTTCTGCCAGTGGACTGTTGACAGAACCAACACTACAAAAGGTGTCTAAGTAATATGTGCATATCACACCAGTGCCAGCTACAGTAAAACAGGGTTAATTCATTGTACTCCCCCCTCATTGTAGCCCATACCACACAGACAAATGGGAGGCATCTGCCTATGTAAGTATGTGAATGGCTGTGACCTAGGAGCAATAGATGACTCAGTGTTGTGGACAACATACAGAAGGGGCTTTGTGGGTGAGGTGTGTGACATATGTGCACAATCTGACAGCTGCATATTGCATTGTCACTGCTAGGTTAATAACCCTGTACCCATGAACTACCATCTAGGCAGCAGTCAACATAATGGACACTGTGTGTAAGGGATGCTGCTGTGTAGTTTATCTCCCTGAACTAGTGACATCACCAAGCCTATTAGGTAGTCATAAGAGGCAACCCTAGTCATAACAGGGTGCTATCCATGAACATAGAGATCATTGTACAGCCATACTCATCACTCAAGTGACCAATATCGGATCACATATCACCTTTAAGGGGTATTGGCCATGTTTGGATGGCTGACACCACCCTTCACAATCCTCATCTCCACTATGTAGCATGATGCCTACCCTGCATAAAGACATGTCCAACACTGTGATGTTGGACATGCTGCACATACATATCCTGATCTCAAATACATAAGTCATGGACATCCACCTTCCTGGTACAAGGATCGCCACATGCTGGACAGATCCTTGTGCCATACACGTTACATACTCCTGCCATACTATGCAACCCTGTCCAGCAAAGCTGCACATTTCACTTCTGTTACACATGGTGTGATGACTGCATGGTAGATGTATCATTAACCGTGTGGATCAGTTATGTGGCATTGCTTCACCTGGCGCTGGAAACACAGCTGTCGGCTACAGCTAGGTAACCTTACATCCTAGGCTCATACATGACCCAGGGCATACAGACTACTAGATGACCTTGGCCGTACATGCTATAGTTGATAACCATCCCTGCAAATACCATCAGGCTAGCCAGTGTCCCATGTGTATCACATGTGCAACACAGGCGATACAAGGCAGGATGTTGAACTGCTGTCCAGTGCCATGTAGATGTATATGGCAAAACACATTTATGTAAAGTCTTCCATGTGCATGTCTGCAGTGTCACAGGTCATGTCCGTTAAGGCAGTGTATGCATTTATATGTGACATATAAACAGCATCAAGGTCGATAGCATTAATGTGGACACATCCAGGCATGTGCTGATAGGTAAGAACACCAGTACAGGCAAACAGACATGCCCACATCAAGACAGCATCCACATGGAGTATGAGCAACGTAATCAGGTGACACACATATATGGTGATAATATCCAATCCCCATTGGGTGTCACATGTGTGACACAAACATGTCAGTGGTGTCAGTGTCATGAAGATTTGCAAAGACAACTATTTATATGTAATAAATGTGATGCACATGTATGTGCAGCTGTATCTCTGTGCATCTCTGAGATACTGTGACCTGTCTCCATCATTATGTCTTCCAGGTATGCCATGAGCAAGGCTCCCGGCCTATACATGCTTGGAGGATGAGGCCCTTATACCTTACCTCAAGGCAACTATGATGTCCTGTTTAGCCATGTGCCACAGGATGCACAGCAGTGGGATGACCTGTGGCATGAACTTCACAGGAGGGTTAATGATGTGGGTGGCCAAAACCGCACTACCAGCAGGTGCACAGATACTGCACAGACCTGATCAGACATGCAAAACAGCGTGCGAATGCAATCACCAGGGAACAAGGTGCAACAGGTGGTGGGCCACCAACCCAGCCCCCACTCACACGTGCCAAGGAGCTACTGGCCAACTTGGGGACACCGGCAGAACAGCATCCACAAGCCTTAGCTGACATTGTGGAGGTGGGTGTCTTTCAACCACTGAGCCTGGAGTTGCCTGGTAAGTCACTACTGCACATATAACTATTATATCCTATATAGTTGCATGTGTCACTGTACAATATGTAATGTAACATCATATGCAAGGCATGTATACACACATGCTGCATACTATAGTATGCTACTCTGTGTATGCACACATGTGCATACTCCATAGTGTATCCTATTGTACAGGTGAATGTGTTAACATGCACATTGCACCTTGTAGCTGTCATACAGGCGTGGATAATGATCATACTGCCGTGTCACCCCTATATAGGTATCTCTGGCATTCAGCTAAGACAGCAGGCCATTGCAGGTGAGACAGTTATAAGTATCAGGCATGTTAATGCACAGATCTATTCACCATGTGGCCAGTTAACACATGTGCACATAACGTATGGTCCAGTCACAATATACAGTTCGGGTCTGCAATCCATCACAGTGGCTACCCATGTGCAATACTTACAAACTAAGTGAAACACCGACATGAAACCTCAGAAACTGTCATTACTAGTTGTGTGGACAGCTGTGCGTACAATGGTGGAGGCGTTGTTCAATGTAGGAACATGTACCACACATCAGAACTACACATGTGGGGTACACAAACAGTTCTACACAGTGAGCTGGAGTATGGGCAGCCTACAGGATTCACCATTGTGGATTATGCTCCTGCTATGAGTGCACACATTGTGATGTGCCATATGACATGTCCACGACATGTAGTGGGCCGGCTGCAACATTCTCACTATCCCATAAAACATACCCCACATACCAAACATACAACCCTTTGTCTGCATAACCCTGTGGACAGTGGAGTATATGGCATCTATGGGTGTATGTCATATGAGACAACACAGACATGTGAGATAGATGGCCATCACAACCGTTTGGCCAACACATGTTCACACATGACCATGGATGGCCAGAGACATGTAGTAACACATAGTAGATGTGATGTGTTTGTGTGTACACCCTGTTGTACATTGGCTACACATGGTCCAACTCTAGCCTTTGTGGAATGGTTATATTGCAGATGTGGAACACTAGACATCCTACATGCCTGTTCACAGCTTGTGGAGGCGTAACATCATTCAAAAACATAAGATGTGTTGAACATCATGACTGTTTCACAGCATGACAGTAGTCACCTGCACAGCATCCGCATACATACACAGACAACCACATCAGGCCACAGATACCATACATTTCCCTTGCTGCTATTGGACATCACTGCCAGCCATGCACCTCGTGTGTGTGGTACACAAATGTCATGTGGGAAATGGTGTATTGACAAGTCTGCTATGTGTGGACATGGTTTCCAGGCAGCTAAAATATGTTTGCAGATGTGCAGGGGTGTCATCTGTATGGCCTTTGGTGACCTGTGTCACACATTCCACATCGTGGTTTAGTGTGTATAAACCTCAGCAATGCAGGTCACAATCCACAGTATATATGTATTGTGTATGCACACAGTTATGGCTATGCACTGTGTCTGTACTTCACACTGTATAGCAATATAGACACCTCATAATACCCTGCAATGGTCATGCACATCTGCTAAATGTGCATTTTATCTGTAGGGTGGACAGATAACACTGCAATGTGACACCATTACCCCACTGTATATGTGACAGGACACCATTGTGTTAAACATGTATGCATGTCAATGCACACGTCAGCAGATTACATGTCATACTACATGTTAATGTCAAGGTCATATGCCACACATCAGTCATGTGTACTGTTAACCTGTGCTGGTCCACATGGTGTAACTCAGGGATGCATGCTTACTACCATGATTGTGTGAAATGCATGGCTTCTGCTATGACACATCCATACTGTTGTGTGCAACCCAGGGATGTATGATAACTACCACTATTATTGTCTGAGCTGCATGCCGTCTGCTGTATCACATGCATGTTGCATGCCTTCTGTCAAATCACATGCATGGTGTGTGTGTGTGTGTGTGTGTGTGTGTGTGTGTGTGTGTGTGTGTGTGTGTGCGCATCTGTGTGTGTGTGTCTGTGTGTGTGTCTGTATTGCAATATAGTGTCTTTGTTTGCCCTCACAGGTGATGTAGGTGGGTTACCCTCCTGCAGTCCATCTGATGCTAGTGTCCAAACAGACTCTAGCAGTGATGATGAACATATGCTTGAGGCACAAGCAGAGTTGTCAGGGGCTGAATCTGTGCCTTTGGTTGTCATTCCACCTATATCCCCCTCATCCCCACACATAGATCTCATGCCAACACATACCCCATCACCAGTGGCCATAGAGGAAGGACAGTTGGCATGTGGTAGCTTGGAACAGGAAAGTGTGGTGGCTACAGAATGTTTATATTCATACCATGGTGTCAGGCAAATGACTGGAGATGGGCCACACAGGCATGTGGCCAGTGCTGCTCGTAGGAGGACCTTTGGCTGACATGCCAGGACATAGCACAGCAGCTGGTGTCACCAGATGCATGTTTCAGGCTGTAATGGTGGCCCAGGCATGTGCTGAATGGCAGAACAGAGAAGGGCAGAGGCTTCAGAGGGCTGCTATCCATTCTTTAAATGACAACATCCAGGCATTGGCAAATGCTCAACAGCAGATTGCTGAGGTTTTGGACAGATGATTGGGTGACATGGTTGGAATCCTTGACCGTGGCATGATAATCCGCGAGCATGAGCTGTCTGTGCTGGAACATCTGGTAGGAGTGAGGTGTAGGGCACATAGACGTAGGCCAGCTACGTCACCTGGTGCAGGTCTACGTGAATGAGCTACCTCACATGCCCACCAATTAGATCACAGGCCGTAACCCGCACACATGATGTCATCCACTGGTGCAGCCTAGGCCCCTGGCAAACATTATCACCCTGTGCATATGATGATGCCTGTGCTGCATCACTGTCATTCACACCATCGGTGCAGTTACATGCTCATGTGGTCTGGTGCACAGGGTGAACAGAATAGGGAGATGAGTGTAGATTACAATTGTTGTGTACTGTTGACACGCAGCAGACATACCATGTAGTACAGGTTTAGAATGCATTGTTTTCTGTTCACAGTATGTGTCTTGGTAACAACAGTAACAGCATATTGGTCATGATGTCCTGCTTCCCTCCTTCAGGTCTAATTGCATGTGCCGTTGAGTGCCAGTGTTTGCAGTTTCCCATGTGTAAATGTGGACTACTCACAGGAATGTATGGCAATACCAGCATGCTATTCATAGCTTCAACCTCACTGTTAGAAAGGCTGACATTCCAAAGATGTCTACATATCTACTGATCCAGGAGCATGGGAGCTGTGTACTAAGCTACAGTGGCTAGAGACATGACATCCATACTGGGTGACATCACAGGTACAGTTACATGGGGCAGGGAGTTTACATAGCAGTCTAGCTGATGACAAGGGTAGAGGCCAGTTGATAGCTTGAGGCCTCACTGTGTAGCAGTAATACACATTCACATTACAGGATGAGAACACACACACACACACACACACACACACACACACACGCACACACACACACACACATGCACATATTCGCACACATGTATTCAGACACACAGTAACACGCCCACACTCACAGGGTCAACGACACTGTAACACACACACACTTGATAGTGTTGAGGTGAGGACCCCTGCCTATGTGGTAATCACCATTACAGTACTGTGTACCCACATGACGCGACACAGAGAATACACATGTACAGGTAGTCAGTAATGCCTAAGATCGAAGGCATCAACAGGGTAGTAGATTGCATCACCTGGAGGGGTTAGGGGTCCTATCTGTTCTCTATGGTAACATACATCCTCACTCCATGGACCAGACAGCCATACATGCACACACACACACACACACACACACACACACACACACACACACACACACACACACACACACACACACACACACTGTGGAGTCCACAATTGAATGCACCTATGTCATGCACATACAGATAGTTCACATGTGTGTGATACACAACCCACCCCTGCCTATGTATTGCTTTCTACAATGCAGTATGTACAGATCTCTACAACAGTGTACAGGAGTGTGAGCAACAATTGGGATGTATTCCCCACCATACGTGGCATATATGGACACACAAACAAACACACATGGCAGTATTGTGAATCAAACACCTGCTATCTTATGATACATATGACAGACATGCAGCAGTTTTTCCTGCATTACAATGTGTACTGATGCTACCTTTGGCAATTGTGCTGATATATGCACATGGGAGGTCTTAAGTGTTACAGGTGGCAAGTGATTTACAGTCAGTGATACCCTGACCGCTGTGTAGGTTGTATGTGTTCACCTTCAATTAACAGAAACATAGCTTAGTGTTTGCACATGTTATTGTAGGATGGCTTGTGACACACCTGTGAGGTGTCTTCAGCAAACATCCATCTGCAAAGATGGCCCACCACTTAGTTATGTCCACACATCCATCCATACCTGATGTACATCTTACCGTACTGTCAGTATATCACCATATACAGTTGGCAATGATGGGACTGCATTGTAACTGGATGTTGTAGTAAGACACATGTCACCTGCAAACATCAGCTACTGCACACGCATGGTAGCTGAATGCACACCAGTACATGTACATGTGTGTAGGTCCTACATTCCTGTCATTTAGCCATGTTTGTAGGTATTGCAATTGGTGAACATGTGTGATGACATACATGACACATGGACTGTTGTATGATATGATAGTTGTCATGGGTAACCAGTACAGAGGGAATGTTACTCAGTCAACATTGATATCACACCTTATGTACTGTTAGCATTCAACAGCCATGGACCTACCTTCCATGTGCATGTGTGTAATTGCTGTAGCCACCTGTCTGCACAAAGGACAGCAACAGCTATGCTATGTACATATGTGTTGTGTGTGTGTGTGGCATGTACATATCCATGGCAGGTACATGTATGTCATATCCAAACATGAGGGTGTTTACTGGTGTACAGCAACAGTCATCTGTTACTGCTGTATATGACCCAGGGCCACTGTTATGTGTACAGCCAACCTGGTTACGAACAGTGGTATCATTGCATTGCATAACACATGATGCAACTGTGTCAGTACATGGGTAGTCTGCACAGTGGATGTAGAGCTAGGTACAGTCCACTGGTCATGGGTCACATGGTGTACTAATATATGTTCTACCACATGTATGGATGTGTGTTGCTGGTGATGTCTGAGAGCTACATCCTAGAAAAAGAAGTTATGTACCTACCATAATGTTCCATGTTAGTTGTCTTCATCTCGCCTTCTTTCTTGCTGGTGGGGATCGGAGCCAATCCTCAGCTCTGACTCGGCCATCTTCTATAGCTCGAGAGCTGTTTACTGGCTCGAGGCTATCCCTTATCCCATGATGCCTAGTGATAGCTACCCAGATCTCATTTGAAATAGCTAACTCCAGACATAGCCAGAGAATAAACTTGTCCAAATAAAAAGGTTGAGCATACCTGTCATATTCTCTAAGTCAGTAGAGAAAACAATCCAGAGAACACTCAGCCAGTGAAATCAGAATTCCTCTCGGTCCAATAGGACAGGGGGAAGAAGGGTGGGAAGCAAGAAAGAAGGTGAGATGAAGACAACTAACGTGGAACGTTATGGTAGGTACATAACTTCTTTATGTTAAGTTGTCTATCTCGCCTTCATTCTTGCTGGTTGGGACAGCATCCCTAGCACCTATAATCCTGGGTGGCTCATTGGAACAGACTCTTCAGAACAGTGGAACCAAAGGCAGCTCTGCTCCTGGAGACCATATCTAGCTTGTAATGAGAAATAAAGGTATGAGGATTTGCCCACATAGCAGCTGCACAGATAGAATCCAAGGGCAACCTAGATTGGAAGGCTACAGAGGTGGCCAAGACCCTAGTAGAATGACCTTTCGGTTTAATAGGTACCTCTTTGTTTCTTAATTGATAAATTAAAGTAATAGTGTGAGACAACCACTGGATAAGGTCACCTTGGAAACTGGGAGACCTTGTTTGCCTAGAGCATAAGAAAGGAATAGCTGGTCTGACTTCCTTATCTCCTTAGTCCTGTGCAGGTAAAAACGCAATTGTCTATGAACGTCCAATTGGTGTAATTTGTACTCTGCCTTGTTGGTGTGGTTAGGGAAAAACACAGGAAGGTCTATAGATTGGTTCAAATTATTTTCTGAGCAGACTTTCGGAAGAAATGAAGGATTAGTCCAAAGAACAACCCTGTCCTTATGAAAAACCAAATATAGAGGACGAACACATAGTACCTGAAGTTCAAAGACACATCTGGCTGAAGTAATGGCTACCAGAAAGAGTGTCTTCCAAGATAGAAACTTAATGGAGCAGGGTGCTGCTGATTCAAAAGAGGGCAGAGTTAAGGAAGTTAGTACCAAATTAAGGTCCCAAGGAGAAGGGGGAATCTCTCACTGGGGGCCTACGGAGAGTGGTCCCTCTCAAAAAAGCTTTACAGAGCTTGTGAGACATAATGTTTGAATTTGATAAACCAACATGGAAGTTAGAAATGGCCACTAATTGAACTCTGGGGATCATGTCAGTCGCCCTGCTAGACAGGGGCCTGGAGAAATAAATATTGTGGGAAGAAATATCCAGGGAATTGTTATGGCTAGGCTTGCATAGGCCCTAGGGCTGATAGCCTAGTACCAACCTATGAACCTGTAATTGTAGCAGAAGCGGACCCAGAATGAAAAAGTTGTGCCAGGAATTCCAGAATTTCGTGGACTGGGGCTGAAAAGGGATCTACATTCCTAGCCTCTGCCCAACAAGAAAAATGTTTCCATTTACTAGCATAAGTTTTTCTGGTTGTGGACTTGTGAGAGGATACAATAATCTCAAGCACAGCCAGGGAAATGCTGGGAAGTCTGGTTAAAGTAGGAAGTGGAGCAACCAAGCTGTGAGCTGGAGAGTATGGAGGGATTGATGCAACCCACCTGATTGATGAATCAGTAGGTCTGGAATCGGATCCAGATTCCAAGGCTGATCGAGAAGGTAATGGTGCAGGAATGGGAACCATATCTGTCGAGGCCAGTAGGGGGCAATGAGGATCATTTTGCAACCCAATGTTATTGCTTTCTGTATGAGTTTTGGAATCAGGGGAAACAGAGGAAATGCATAAAGAAGTCCCTGAGGCCAATGGTGGACTACAGCGTCTCTGGGTGAGTGACCTGGAAGCAGAAGAAGGGAGAAGTAGTTGCTGCATTTGCTGTTGAAAGGGGTGGCATAGAGGTCACAGCAAGGCTGTCCCCATTTGCGGAAAATAAGATCCGCAACTTCCTGATTCAGAGACCACTTGTGAGGCATGAGGATAGCTCTGCTGAGCCTGTCTGCTATGACATTGGACCTCCCAGGGATGTGCGTCGCAATCAGAAAACATTGGGAGGAAATCGCCCACTGCCACAGTCTGAGTGCTTCTCGACACAGGGGGTAGGACCTGGTTCCGCCCTGCTTATTGATGTACCACACCACTGACATGTTGTCTGTTTGAATTGCAATGGTCCCAGAAGGAAGAGAGTCCTGAAGGGCTTGCAACGCTAGGAGCATGGCTCTCATTTTAAGGACGTTTATGTGCAGATGGTACTCGTGAGGCTGCCAAGTGCCTTGGACTGTCCTGCCCTGATAATGCCCCCCAAACCCTATCAGGGAGGCGTCTGTGGTCACTGTGGCTACCGGAGGGGGCTGAATGAAGGGTCTTCCCTGAGTCACTAGTGGGGAGACCATCCACCAGGAAAGGTGCCTTTTGCATGCTTCCGTAATCATAATCATGTGACACATAGGCAGCTGTTGGAAAGACCACTGTGTGAACAGAAGCCACTGAAGGATCCTCATGTGAAAGCGGGCCAGTGGGATTAACAGAATGGCTGCTGCCATGGAACCCAGAGTTTGAAGGATGAACCTGACTTGGGTTCTTTTGCTCTGCATTAGAATTTGTACTTGCTGACGAATTGTAGATGCCCTGTCTAGCGGTAGTCTTGCAAACATTTTCCCTGTGTTTAAGTCTGCTCCTATGTAGGTGATAGATTGACAGGGCAACAAGGCAGATTTTTCAAAGTTTATTGTAATGCCCAGCTGGGAGCAGATTGTGATTGTGTAGTCTCTGGCCTGTAGAAGTTGATGCATGGTAGTAGCAGTGAGGAGCCAGCCGTCTAGATATGGAAACACCTGGAATCCTCAATGTCTCAGGTGAGCCGTGACAACTGCCATACATTTGGTGAACACCCTGGGGGCTGTGGTGAGACCAAAGGGCAGAGCTCTGAACTGGTAATGACTGGCTCCCAGCCGGAAGCAAAGAAATCTCCTGGAGCACCTGTCCATCTTGATATGGTAGTACGTGTCCTGAAGATATATCGAGCACATCCAATTGTCCTGACCCAGAAAGGGTCGAATGGACTGTAGTGTGACCATCCGAAACTTTGTTCTTTGTACAGACCTGTTTAGTCTGCTGAGATCCAGAATTGGTTTCCAGTCCCCTGTCTTTTTTGGTACCAAAAAGAACCTTGAGTAAGTTCCGGATCTATGCTGTTCTGCCGGGACTTCCTGGATGACTCTTTTTTTCTAGCAGTTTTGAAACTTCTATGACTGCTTGGTCCTTCAGATTGGGTGGAACATCTGGAAGGGATTTCCTTGACTGTAAGGGGGGTTGACAGAAAGGAATTTTGTAACCTCCGGATATAATGGACTGTACCCATCTGTCTTGCATTAAATTTTGCCAGGCTTTTGGGTACAGTGAAAGTCTTCCCCCGACTGCCTCCAGAGGTGAGCAGCCGGGCAACCCTTCAGGGATGCTGAAAGGGCTTATCAGAGAAAGATTCTCTGTTGCCTTGGTTCTGCAGACCCCCTCTGCCATGAGGGCGGCATCTGTTGTTATTGTTTCCCTCTCTGCCCCTGGAGGAAAAATTGCTATGTGTGTCAGGCAAGGCTCCTTGGGATTTTCGGAACCACATTTTGCCACTCTTCTGACCTTTGGGGTATGGTCTAGAAGGAGTGGAAAAATGGACTCCCACGGCAGAGAGAGTCTTGCCTTCTTGCTCACACCTAGTCAAAGTGTCTTTCACCTGTGGTCCAAAAAGAATGGAACCATCAAAGGGGGTGTTGGTGAATGACGCTTGAAAGGGTTCCGCAAAATTACACAGCTGCATCCATGCATGCCTCCTAAGGGCCACACCTGTACCTGTGGCTCTACTCGCACCATCGGCTGTATAGGAAATGAGCCTCATGGAGGAGTTGACTACAGAATTAAGAGTCGCCAGCTGGGAAGCTACTTTAGCTTGAGCCCCCTCAGCTGATGGATCTTGAAGGGTATCTCCGAGCTCTTTAAGAAGATCCCTCTGAAGCCGGGTAAAATGGCATAAGTAGTTCAGTGACCTCATAGAGAAGGTCGCTGAAGCAAACATTCACTTCCCGTATCTGTCCATAGTCCTAGACTTCTTGTTAGGAGGATGAACAGATGAAGAGGTCTCTGCTAACTCTTTTTTGGTGGCTGCTGCTACCACCATGGCATCAACAGGGACACCTTTGGTAAGGAACTGCTTATCATGGGGTGCTGTAATGAACTTGCCAGGTCTCTTCGGAGTTGGTTCCACTGTATCCGGAGCTGACCAAGCCTTTTGAGCCACCACTGCTTTAAGTGGATCGAAAGGCGGAGAAACCCAGGAGGTGGAAGGTCGGGAACTGAACCCATCCAGAAATACAGACTCATCCTTGGTAGGGGCTAGGGGATTCCAGTTCCCCCTCTGCTTAAGCATTTCTAGGATGTCAGATAAGGAAACATCTTCAGAGGGGGATCTCAGGGACCCTTCCAAATCATCTAAGTCTGTATCAGAAGTGACAGACTCAGGGGAGTCAATGTGCTTCCTCTTGCACTTCTTCTTACAAGGGGGCTCCTCTGAATGATCAGGGGAGGCCTCGGAAGAAGAGGAAACACCCAATGGGGTGTCCTGGAGCACCAGTTCCCTATGCTTGGGGTCTGGAGGAGGAGCAGAGGTTGGCACAGGCACTACAGGGGATGGAGCCGGTGGGGCCGATAGTGGAGCTGACTCGTGGCCAGCACACTCCTCATGACATTGAAGGTGTCCCTGCCACAATGCAGAGAAAGCTGCTGTTCCAAGGAAATTGGAATCTTTCTCCGCACTGAGGGAGATGTTTCTGAGGTCAATGTAGGAGCCGAGCTCACCTGCACTGAAGCTCCAAGAGGAAGAATGGGGTTGGACAAGGGTCCGATGCCACTCGCCCCCTTGGAGCCGACGAGGGAGCTCCGGTGCCCAGATCCCTCGATGGACGACACCATCGAGGGCATCGAAGCTGATGACAGAACCGAAGGAGATAGTGTTATCAGAGCCAACGGTTCCACTACTCGAACCCCAATGAACTCCGGCTCCGAACTCAATGGAGTTGGAGGAGGAACATTGATAAAAGTGGATGGAGCCAACACCTGTTGAGGACGGCTGGACAACATCTTGGCAAGTGCCTGCGATTTTAGCAACCTACTGACTACTCTCTCCACATCGTGATCTGACAGCCTGGAGGACCGAGAGGAGTGAGAAGATCTGTGACTGCGCTCGCTCTGAAACAGGGGAGACCGAGGAGCCAAATGAATAGATTCCAAGGAAGGGGACCTTTGCCTCTTGTGGCTTCGCGATGGCTCCAAAGATCCTGATGGAGCCGACGGGGAGATAGTCTTATCGGTACCAGCCGGAACTGAAGTAGAAGGTGGAATCTGAACCAAGGACGGCTCCGAACATGGAGCCGATGGCTTGGAAGATTTAGGGGATTTCACAGGCTGAGTCTTGGCCAGTGAATCCTGGGGCTTTAAAAGACCCCTAAGAATAAGCTGATTCTTACACTCCTGCAGAACTCTTGGGCTAAATGCATGGCAGATAGAACAAGAGTCCTGCAAGTGCACGGCGCCTAAACAATAGACACATGAAGTGTGCCCATCTGTCAGAGACATTTTCTGACAGCATGAGTCAAACTTCTTGAACCCAGAGACTTTGGATTCTTTTTACATCCTGAAAAAAGAACACTAGAAATACAACAACAAAAGCTATCAAGCAAATACAGTCTACACAAAAACACACTATACTAGCAGACTAAAACTAAAGTTTTTTTTTTTTTTTTAGATAGAAAAGCCTCTAACTTAAATAGCTAGCCTATGAAAAAAGGAAGAAGGAAAGCCTCTAACCTAAACAGCTAATCCTGACAAGAAGAGGATAAGTGGGGGGGGGGGAGAACTCTCTAAGTTAAATGAGTTCTACAAGGCAGGGGGGGAGCTACAATAAAACACTAGCTAACAGAAAAAAAACAAGACTAAAAGTTAACAATAAACCAGAAAGAGGACTATTTCTAAGGTAAGAAAGTTCTATAAAAAACTTTATATGAGCCTGAGCCAGAAAAACGACACCTCGCAGCTGAAGCGGCAAACGAGATCTGGGTTGCTATCACTAGGCATCATGGAATAAGGGGTAGCCTTGAGCCAGTAAACAGCTCTCGAGCTATAGAAGATGGCCGAGTCAGAGCCGAGGATCAGCTCTGATCCCAACCAGCAAGAGCGAAGGAGAGATAGACAACATTGCGGCTTTTGACACTGTGATCTGCACCTGACACATCTGTGATGCCTTTTGAGGGTACACTGGTCAGTACATGTGAGTGGTCTTCATTTACATGGGGACACCACCATCTGGAGCAGTCCATACCGGTGTTATGGCCCACATGTCTGTATCCGAGGTATAGAGTGGTAGTGCTATTGTGCACAACTGAGCCTTCAGCCAGGTGTTCCTCACTGCACAGATGTCAGTATTCCCCATTGTTGGATCTACATTGGGCAGCTGTGATTATGAACGCTACACATTTAGCACTGTTTAGCATACACATACAATGCAGTTGTCCTCTAGGTGTCAGGGTGTTAACCTGGTCTCAGGACATTCATCTATTAATGGCAATATATGGGCGAAGTAGCCACTCCTGGCAGGACATCACCACGGGTTGTAGTAGTGTGCCAGGTTTAGATTGGTACATCTAAGGTGACGGACAGCAGCAGATGTTGTATAGAAGACCGGTGTCAGATATATGTAGTGCAGCATTCCTGCTAACAATGACAACTATTGACACCGGAGTCCATTACAATGTGTTGTTCATGTCTAACTGTAATAGCATGGCCACTGTGCCCTTCCGTGTTTAGAATCAGAGTGCATACAAAACAGCCCTGTGCTACTAAGTGTGTGAGCATGCCCAGTATAACATTGTATAAATGGACACATAGTGCATTCCAAACGGCCGTCTGCTACTAAGTGTGTGAGCATGCCCAGTGACACCTTGTTTCGGTTATGTGCCTCTATGTGTATGGGCATGGCCATTGTAACCCTGTATAGCGATAGTAGTCGTCCAGTCAACAGATGGCCATACCCCACTTCAGGATGGATTCCTACATTGAACACACAGGTTCACAAGTATGTACATCATAACTGCCAGCATCCATGTTGATGTCTGCATTCCTAGAAGATCATATTGACAGTCTTGAAAGGTGTAGTGTCTGTGGCAAAGCTCATATCTATGTAGTATTGTAATAGTGGTCCATAGATAGGCAGTTGCCCTGATCCCACCACTGGCGTGTGTTTGTCTCCGTCTGCCTGGGGACAGAATAATACTTTTAGACTGCTCACACGCCATACAATCCCTATCGCTGACTTTGCCATTGCTAGTGATGTCACCCACCTAGAAGTACATCTCTGGGAGTATTGTGTCCTAGTAATCTTGGTAGCGTGTTCTGTAACTGCATAATGCTGGAGTGTGATAAGGTAGTTAGGTCGTTGTTCTAATCCCAGCCATGCCAACTGTGTGTGTGTGTGTGTCCCTGTCTGCTTGAGGACAGAATAATGCTTTTAGACTGCTCACATTCCCTATCATCGACTTTGCCATTGCTGATGATGTCACCCACCTGGAAGTACACCTCTGGGAGTGTTGTGTCCCAGTAATCTTGGTAGCACGTTCTGTAACTGCATAATGCTGTAGTGTGATAAGGTAATTAGGTTGGTGTTCTAATCCCAGCTATGTGTGTGTGTCTCCGTCTGCCTGGGGCAGAATAATGCTTTTAGACTGCTCACACTCCATACAATCCCTATTGCCGACTTTGCCATTGCTGATGATGTCACCCACCTAAAAGTACTTGTGTCCCAGTAATCACCGTAGCGCATTCTGTAACTGCGTAATCCTGTAGTGTGATAAGGTAGTTAGGTCGGTGTTCTAATCCCAGCCATGCCAAATGCGTGTGTGTGTGTCTTTGTCTGCCCGGGGACAGAATAATGCTTTGACTGCTCACACTCCATACAATCCCTATCGCTGACTTTACCATTGCTGATGATGTCACCCACCTAGAAGTATACCTCTGGAAGTATTGTGTCCCAGTAATCTCGGTAGTACGTTCTGTAACTGTGTAATGCTGTAGTGTGATAGAATAGACAGGTAGGTGTTCTATTCCAAGGCATGACAAGTGGGTGTGTTAGGCAATCATATCCTATGTGTTGGTGTCTGTGAGTGGCTAGCTAATGGATGTGTTGAGGAGCATGTTTTGTTGTTGTCCTATATAGTGGCCATAAATGTCACAATCGGCCAAGAGACTGGGTTGGCAAGACATACACATACATTCGGCAATAGGTCTGGTGAGTAATGTCAGCAGCCCTAATCTTACCCTTAATACAGTCTGAACCCGTGTGATGCACAGAATCACACTTGCCTTGATATTAACTCCAGTACATAATGCAGGAGGCGCATGTGGTTTCCTTTTCATTCTTGTCTAATGCTTTGGTGTAATGTGGTCCGCTGTTGAGATATATATTCTATATCTATTCTATATCTACATATATAATATATATATATATATATATATATATATATATATATATATATATATATATATATAGACATTAGCACACATAAATCTACATGATGGAATACATGCCCTATACTGTTGTATGCCTGTGCTGGATGATCTGTACATGATAACCTCAGATGTATGTATATTTGCCATGGCTTAGTGGTAAAGCACATCATCTGCGGTGTGCAGGGTCCCGGGATCGAGCCATGCAGAGGCCGGTTATTTTGTTGTTGGGAAGAACAAGGGACATCATATACGGTGATAGTAAGGCACTTTTAACCAGTTGTGTGCGGATCTGCGCGACAGTAAGCAGTGGTTATTTTTGGGGAGGCTCTGTATGGGTCATGTAACTATGCATTAGAAGACAATACTATGCAAATGAGGTGTAAAATAGTGAATCCCGTTTATCCCCAGAGTGTGATGCAGATCCCAAGAGTGTATGTGTATAGATAGCTGGGTGCAGGACTCGAATATAGGTGAAAGCATGGGGGGGGGTGTCAGGCATACTGTACGTAGATTGGAGCCCTGTGTCTTGGGATTGCTCCTAGCTTAGCATGCCTAGGCTAGGGGTGTGTCTATACCTCCCTAGTGGAATTGGGAGGGACAACAGCAGTAGGACAGTAGTCAAGGTGAACAAGCTGGGTAAACAG
Source organism: Protopterus annectens (assembly GCF_019279795.1). Classification (NCBI taxonomy): domain Eukaryota; kingdom Metazoa; phylum Chordata; order Ceratodontiformes; family Protopteridae; genus Protopterus; species Protopterus annectens. Next base: position 1,723,249,639 of record NC_056743.1, on the reverse strand, counting down.
GTGATATTTATCACAATCAGCAGATTTCAGGCCCAGCCCGGCCCAGAACACTATGATAAAGTGAACAAGCACCATACCCTCGGGTTTTTCCACACTCTACACCACCGGTGTATACATGCAGGGAAATTTTACAAAACAATCCAACGAAATGAGAAGGGCTGCAGCAGGCAACATAGACCAACATGTGCAGGAGGCTGAGGGTGGTGAGGATGTGAATGCTGTGAACAACCCACAGTAAGGAGACAGAGAAGACTGTACAGACTCAGGGTAACCTACCAGGGGCTACATGAGCTGGAGATAGTGGAGCACTATGGGGTGGACAGATTGTTGAGCTGTGCCAGCCATACCTGACACATCGAGCAGGCCGAGGGGAACCCATCCCAGAGGATACCAAGGTATGTGTAGGCCTAGGTATACTAGCCACAGGTACCTCCCAAAGCACAACTGGGGATATCATGGGGATCTCACAGGCATCTGCATCCAGAGTATTCCACCAGTTCCTGGATGCCATGTCACCACATGCCAGTGAGCATGTACATTTCCTCAACACACGTGAGGTATTGACCAGCAATATGCATCTCTTCCACCAAATGGCAGACTACCCTGGGGTAGTAGGTGCTATAGCCTGCATGCATGTATACATCAAACACCACCCGGTGAGCAGGGTAGGGCCTACATTAACCACAGGGACATCCCCTCCATCAATTGCCAGGTCATATGCGATGCCCAGGGCATTATACTGAATGTGTATGCTGGCTGCCCTGGAAGCTATGACGATTCCGATATATGGCATCTGACGCAGCTGTACCACTATGGTCATGTGCCAATATGGACATCCCCTACGGTCACCTAGTGGGGGATGCTGGGTACCCACTGGAGCCGTGGCTGATGACACCCATCAGAAATGCACACACACCTGAACAACTACGCCATAATGAGGCACATGCACAGGCCAGACATATAATAGAGTGTGTGTATGGGATGCTCAGGTCACAGTTCCGGTGTCTGGACACATCCGGTGGAGCCTTGCAGTATTCATCAGCTACATGCACCCACATTGTTATGGTATGTGCTATGCTACACAACATAATCCTGCGGAAACAGCTGCAGCAGGAACAGCATGGGCAGGGCCACACAGCCCCCCACCAATGCCAAGGCCTGTACAGGCACAGAGTCACTCAGAGGAGGAACAACCTGAGCCGGACCCAGTAGGCAGAAGGAGGCATGCCCAGCATGACCTGCCCTTGGCAAAGAGGCAATGCATAGCATATGCACTGACACGGTAGGTACCCAGGGAATGTCATCCTCTCTGACTCGCACAGATAGTAAAAGGGATGCCAAACATGACACTACCTGTGCTCAGCCATGTATAGGAAGTGCACTGTGTGCATCCGACATAGGCAGCCCTCCAGCACCATCCTCAGGTCTGGCACACCCTCAAGGTAAGTCAATCAACCTACCAATTGGCAGTTGTATTAGAATGTGTTGTTACCTGTAGCTATGGTATGGATGTGAGCATGCAAGAGAATTTGGTGGCTGAATGTTAAGGCAGCAGACAGTAGACATCCATAGTGGCACCATGACATCTGTAGCACATACTGTGGTCACCATAGTAGCCAGTAGTACACAGGGTGTCATAACCCACTGCGGGTAATGGGCTGAGCATCATGTGTGTCCATACAGCCCACACAAGTCTCAACCAGCTGGACAGGTGTAGACCAACACAGACAAATGCTGTACTATGGCCTCTGAATATGCCCAATGGATGACCCCCCCACAGACCCACACAGACAGACTCCACCAGGCCAGGCAGTTGGATATAGGTTGTGAAGGCTAGAATGTCTGAAACTAATATGTTGGTAATTAAAGCTAAGATCTGGAGTACACTGGTATGCCTCTAGCCAGCACAATAGCTAGGTCTACACACTGAAATGGAGTACCTGACATACCAGTACAGTAGTAGCAAAAGTGTACAAGTGTCAGGTGTGCCCCCCTTCCAACGTACACATGTAACAGTCAGGTGCGTCCTCCCCCCGGTGCTGTGTAGGAATGTGGATACAGTCGGATGTCCCCCCTCGCTGTGCAGAAATGTAGCAACAGTCAATGCCACATGACCGATGGATACCCTGCAGACACAGCATGCCACCTGTCAGTGTACAACACAGAGGTCGGCACCACAGTACTGACTACTTGGACATGTAACACATGCGATACAGTTGACCATACTGGGCATGCTCAAACACATGAAGGTACGATGGCAATGTCAGTCGACAACATGCGAAATGGTCATACTGGGCATTCTCACACACACAAACACAAGACGGCCAGCTCTGCAAACACCAGTGGTCCGGACATATCTGCCAGTACATTGCTATACTGTTGGATGACTGTGCTGTATGGTATGTGTGTGGTACTGTCTGTATATTTGCCATGGTGTATTGGTAATTCACATTAGCTGTGTGCGCAGGGTGTTGCTACCAACACTTGCAAAGGATGGTTATTTGTTTGTGGCCAGAACGAGCCCATTGGCTACGGAGTGAGTAAGGCACATTGAAGCAGTTGGGAGCGGGTTTGTGCAGTGTTACAGCTTCTTACACTTGGTTAGACTCAACATTTCTTTACCAGTGCAATACTCGCATACTGGTAACCAAACACGCTTACACCCGCTCGCTCCCTCACTTGCACATGCACCGACATTGGTGCATGCATGTGTCACTCACGCTGTGTGGGCGTGATCCCTTGTGATGCCTATTACATCGGACTACATGACTACAGTATCTGGTATGGCTGACCATTAGGCGATGGCATGGCGTTCGACTGTACGGAATCGGCGGCCTGTCCAGTGAGTTAATCATATTATATGCGTGTTCCTCATACAATTTGCTCCATTCTGGCTAATACATGGGAATCGATATTCTGCAATGCAGACAAGTAAATGTGTTTTGGGACCCACATCTGTCTGCCGGGTCATGCTACCGCATACCTATTGTAGGTTTGCCACCTTTTAAATTGGCCGTGGTGAGACTTTAGGATTACCACCTGTCCCACTTTGCGTGGGACAGTCCCTCCTTAGGTGTATGTGTCATGCAAAAATAATCAAGACATAGCAAATGTCCTGATTACAGGACAATATTATATTCTACGTTTCTCTAATAGTTGCATGTAACAGTTATTGTGTATAGGACACTTCTATATGTTATGTGAAGTAGCATAAGCAACTGGACTGCTACTAGACTTAAGCTTTTATTTGTGCTAATACGTATAGTTCTGTACTATGCATGGCTGTAGGTATGTTCTGACCTGGTACATCTGACATTTCTATGGAGCAGGTCCCACTTTGCCCATTTGGAAAGGTGGCAGCCCTATATGACCTATATGTAGAGATGTCAGATTTGGCAAGGCAACACATACCCACAGCCAGTAGAAAATAGACTACTTCACCGGTTTGCATAAGTAAAGGTTATTCTTGTAGCATTACAGCTGCTAATACTGTTTCCTGTAACATCTAGGTGTTTCATATACAACACAATCATTTTATGCAACCACTGCAGACAATATATGGATTATTTGCCCTAAATCACAGGCCGTGTGCCATAATAACATTTATTTTGCAGGACACAGCTGCCCAAAGGGGAGTGTCCCTCGCAAAGGTGAACAGGTGGTAACCCCAACCTATTATGCTATCATCTACCTAAGGTAGTTGGCAGAATATGTGCTTTCCATCACTAGCAGACCTCACATACGAATGGGGGAGAATGAACACTGAATCAGGGACACTGCATAACACCCTCAGGGACACATTTAGATGATTGGTACTATTAACCTGACACATTGACAGTCCCAGAGCATATGTAGTCATACACATTTGTCGAGGTACATGCTGTTTATGACTCATACATGTTGTCATTAGTCATTACGTGTATTCCGCCACCTGTCGACCTAATATCACTAGTTCTGGAAGGGTTTAGTTAGGACTGTGTTAAATTCTGATTTGTAATAATGGACGTCCATGATAATTGGGTACAGTTCACTAATATAGTCTCTATGTGTTCCCCCAATGGTTTACGGAGTATCCAGTAGATGTGCTCTTACGGTTTGGGAGGTATGGGCGTCTGCTATGCCCACATAGGAATATTAATTACTTCCACTGGGCTGGCCTAATACATCTCTACCAACCAACACTTGCACACTTAGGCCCATTATTGCATACCCATGATTCCCCTACCTGAGACCCCTCTACAGCACTCATTCTTACTGTGAGCGCAGCTGGGATATGAACACATCCCTACACACTGCCCACTTTCCCCGTCTTGGGACACATGTCGTACGTTTTGTCAACCCATGTGTTATCAGACTTGCAAAACCTATTGTTCCATGTACAGCTACATCCTGGTCGCGTCAATCATTAATGGTTTGCCTACAAGGCAAATTTTTGGTGTCCTGCACAGGACCCCGTGATCCATGTTTAAAGTGTAGACCTTGCAGATCTCTCCCACTGGTAGTTACCTGCCGGTGGTCTGGAAAGCAGCGGTGTATTTACCTTTATTGCATGTCTGTATGTCTCACCGGCCTAGCTGGAGGGGTGTGGGAGGTAGAAGTTTGTTTATTGGACCTCCCACTAACATATGCCCGGTCTGACCATATGTTACCCGTAATTGCTGTAACGTAACCTAGGTATGTACATGTGTATATTTACAGTAACGTGTGTGTGTGTGTATATATATATATATATATATATATATATATATATATATATATATATATATATATATATATATATATGTATACATTCTTTTGTGTGTATATATGTGATGTGTGTGTGTGTGTGTGTGTGTGTGTGTGTGTGTGTGTATATATATATATATATATATATATATATATATATATATATATATATATATGAATATATACATCTGTGTGTCCGTTGACCAATACATTTCCCACTCATACGCACTTATACATGCGTATTGGGTTTTATAAATGCTTCACCTGCATACTATTGCCTTAGTCATTATGACACCGACACTTTACTCTGGTTATCTTGTAATCGGTATTTAGCACGTTATACAGCGGACAGATGTTGCAATATGTTCATGTACAGATTACCGATGGTAACTGGGACGTGATACAGTGTCATTTGACTTGTTCCTCGTCTGCACAGCCTATTATTCCAGCTACTGTCTTTGTTTGTCTGTGCACATTCATATTATTTCTGTCAATAAATGGAGAGCATGTGTTACAGAGAATGTACTTCAACATATTGTTGTCTGCATGTGAGTATGCATATATACCTATTACGTACTAGCTGACCTACACGGGGCGGTCCATTGGAACTGGCCTAACCAACCCTGGCACTCTTAGATCCATAATCGCATACCCATAGTTCCTCCACCCCACCCATGTTGAGTTTCCATGTGTAACAGCCATTATCCACCTGATGTTGCAGCCATGACACACCTTTACACATTGCCCTCTCCAGAGTGTTTGGGGCCCTACACACATTTTGTACCACCTCGTGTATTCACAGGGTCTCCTGCCATTTATATTTGCACATACGTGCCTTTCCTGGTGTTATGGATTACGGCCATTTGTGGTTTGCGAGTGTAGGTGGCCCCAACATGGACTATACTCCGTCTGTGTGTAATGTAGATGTAGCAGTTCAACGATGTTATGCCCACTGGTAGAACCCTGCCTCTGGTGTGAATAGCGGTGCTCTGCTCACTCTTGGGCAGCTTTATCTGACATACTCTGCAAGCACTATATAATACCTTAGTTACTCTAGATTCCCTTCACAACCCTTGTGTATGCTTTATTCTTACGGCGTTCATTCTTCAATTATATATATCTATATATATATATATATATATATATCTATATATATATATATATATATATATATATATACACATGTCTGTGGCTATATATATATATATATATATATATATATATATATATATATATATATATATATATATAAATTACATCTGTACATAAAAACATACATTTGCTATGCTGGGAGCTGCTTACACCCGCGCAGGTGCACTCGCATATGCTTACTGTGAGTTATATATGTTTACTGCCAGTTATTTGTGCTTACGTGTGCCTTATTCATTATGACAGTACCACTTTGACTGAAGGAATCCAGTTAATGGCCCCATACGATACACACGTTCACCTTTACATGTTTAAATGTTGGCTTTACAGCACAGCGACATTCATTCCACAAGGAAATGATATGTGCTATAGTCAAACTTGAACCAGGAATGCCTTTACATTAGGTGGATGCTCTAACCACTACACTATTGGTGTTCTGCTTCATTTATATGTATACCCATGGTTCATAGTTACCCGAACACATGCCTCAATGCTTCACTTACACAGCAGGCACCCATTCTCCTGCTGGGAAAACCACAGTACTACACATGCGCCATTCCCTATTCCCTACTGCTCTAGACCCATGATGCATGTTTACTCACTCCATGGATATTCAGAACTCCAAAGCTTATAGTTCTGGCACATAAGTGTGTTGGATTGTCAGGGTGTTCATGTGGCCATCCGAGTTTAGGCTTGTCCAACTGGAGACTGGAACAGCCCTGTACCTATTTGAAAGTCAGAATTAGCACATGGACAGTTAGTCCCAATGTTACCATTCTACCTGTATTTACAGACACAGGGGTTTGCCCACCTATGACTGGCTTGATATGTCGGCACTGCATGATATGTGGTGGGGGGGGGATTCTGCTGGTGTTTCCCTTCACATTCGTTACGACTGCTTTATTGTAACCATGTTTATATATATATATATATATATATACATGTGTGTGTGTGTATATATATATATATATATATATATATATATATATATATATATATATATATCTGTCTGTACATACACATACATATACCCCTACATACCTATTTACATTTCCTATACTGTTGAATGTCTGCCGCGCATCCCCACTGGCGACAGACATTATTCTGGCCATCACATAAAATTAGTGGCCCTTGCATGTCTTGGACCCAGAAACACCCACAACTTAGCCACCGGTTTGACCACTACACCATCCATGGTACAGTCCACATGGATGGTAGCTAGGATATATGACTTCACTACAGGTATTCAACAGTATTGGCAACAAATGTGACAGTTGGTTGGTGTACATATGTGTATGGACCTCTCAACCACTCAGGGACTAATTTCAACAGTAACAGGGACAAGGCAAGGACAAATCAGGGACAATCACAGACACTTTTACAATATTAGTACTATTAACTTGAAATGTTGACAGAATCAGAGCATATGTATTAATACTTATTTTCTGAAGTAAAAGATATCTATTACTATTAATTATTGTCATTATTCATTCAGTGTAATTCACCACCTTTCCTCCAAAGGTCACTGGTTTTAGGGGGGATTAAGAGGCTGGCCAGTTATTGTGCGAATGCTCTGACCATTGGTAGGGTTGCCACCTTTTCATATGGCCAGGATGGGATATATTCGGGACACACCAGATTATTCAGGCCATCACATACCCACGGTCAGTATAGGGTTAAGAACTTTTCTTAATTTCCTAGATGAGAGCTTATTCTTGTAGCAGTTTAGTTGCTTATTCTGTTTCTTGTAAGATTTACATATTTTACATACAGAAATAACTGTTTTATGCAACTGTTACATGAAATATAGTACATAATTATTTCCTACAATCACAGGACATTTGCCATTGTATTATTTTTGGTCAGGACACACCTACCCAAACAGGGACTGTCCCTCACAAAGTGGGACAGGAGGTACCCTGCCTACGTCAGTGCCTTAATCACCCTATATTCAACTGCCATATGCGAATGTGTAAAGTATATATTCTTGATAATTCATGTGGGGAGACATGCATCACGGTCAGGTGTTTAATCCCAAGTAGTAGGTTCTGTATGACCGGCTGGAGGCTGAGCAGTCTCATGAAACACTACTGCACATACAACTGTGTCCAGATGTCTACAGGACTGGACATCGTGTCGTGACACCAAGTCTGATGTTTGCACAGGATACTTATCTCATGAGGGATATCCAAAAATTGAACAAGGCAATAAACTTCAATATTTTTGTATTTATGAAAACGTGATAGGGTTATTCATGCAAGGGATACATAGTTTGCAATCCTGACACTGCCCAGGGTAAGACTGCCTACTAGATATGAGTAGTGGTCACTATGTGCAGATATGGTTGCGCCAAGCTAGCAGCCCGAGTATGGCTGGATTTGGTGGACGTTCAGGAATGGGGGAGGCTGTGTGCTGTAGAGGGGATGATGGGTATTCAATTATGCATCCAGGTGTGTTGTAGTTGGATGGCTCAGTTCAGTCCAGACCATTATGTGGGTATGTGCCGGTGACGTTTCTGTACATGTTTATCACACATTTTAATATTCATATGTTTGTGGGATTGTGTTCTACAGTATGGCCTGTCAGGTTGTATTGCGGATGTGTATGTTTGTTCTTTCTGCTTCTTTCTGATTCACCCACTGCTCCCTCATACACCTCCAGATCACCTATTGTGCATCCAACACAGTCTCCCCTTGGCAAATTATTACATTACCCCCCCCCCCCACACCCATATTCCATACACTCCATCCATCCCTTCTCTGGTTGATGGCCCATGGCACGGTCAAGGGAGCACATTGCATACACTACATATCTCTGGTACCTGTATGGTTGTGAGGACTACCCTAGCATTGTTCACCTTCCACAAGCTGTACATCACACACATAGGTACATGCAAATACATATCTTTCATGACATGGTAGGTAGACCCGGGTAATACCCGTTCATCTATGGCCCATCCTGACAAGGACGCCTTGGACCACAAATGGGCAGATTTTGGGTGAATGCTCTGACCATTGGTAGGGTTGCCACCTTTTCATATGGTCAGGATGGGATATATTCGGGACACACATCAGATTTTACAGGCCAACATATACCCATGGGGTCAGTACAACGGATAGTACTTTTGTTTTATGCCTAAATGTAAGCTTATTGTTGTAGCAGTTTAGCTGCTTCTTCTGTTTCGTTTACTTGCTTATTCTGTTTCTTGTAACATGTAGGTATGTTACATACGGAAACAACTACTGTATGTGACTATTACATAAGATGTGGGACATAATTATGTCCTACGATCTCAGGATATTTTACATTTATAATGGTTTTGGTATGGACACAACTGCCCAGAGAGGGACTGTCCCTCACAATGTGGGACAGGTGGTAACCCTGACCATTGGGCTAGACTTAGCTATTGGCACTAACACGATGCATTTTGCTTCCACTTGGTATAACTATCAGCACTACAATAGAATACGGGCACAGGGTTTTAAATGTCATTTGTTCAAGGGATGGGGACTCAATATTCAGCTACGTGCATTTGTGTTTGCTTCTTATTCTTGTGTTCGCAAAACTGTCTTGCATGCTTTGCATACGTTTCAGTATCCATGAATACTGACAGGTGTGATTACTATTGGAGGCAGGCTGTAATATTAAGCATTTTAGGTTGCATGTAAACAGCCAACATGTCCACGCCTCCATGCAGTGCTTCGACACGCCCCATGCACTCGCGCACGTTTCCTATGCATGTGGATGTGGCAGCAGCACGTCTTCATTAATATGCATATGGCGCTACTGCGCCATCTCTACGCCACACGGTCAGCGCAAGCCTAATGCCGTCCTTGCGCCGAGCTTCATGAATCCCGGGGACAGTGCATCAACACAACTATATTGCAGCAGAACTACATACAGAAACATATTACTCTTCTGCAAGTATAGGCAGGGAGGCAAGCACTTCACTGCACTGAAGTGCAATCTTGGAGTTGCTATATTTAAGTAGCAGGGGTGTGGGGGCAAAGCCCCCCACCTATATTTGTTTAAAATGTTTAGTTTTTGTTGTTTCTTCATGTTTTAAACAAATATTAAATGAATATTAGTAGGGGGCTTCACCCCCCACACCCCCCTATATATATCAACTCCAGGGTCACACAACTTTGGGGAGGGGGGAAAATCTCTGTTAAGTGCCTTGAATACTGGTTGTCGACCAAATGAGCCACCGACCAAATGAGTTTCGACCATATGAACTGTCGGTCATATCAGGTAGACCTATATATGGATATATATATATATATATATATATATATATATTCCATGCAAGAGGTCAAAAAAGTGATCTAATCACATTTCATAAAGTGATAGCCTGCTGTGCATTTTTACCAGTTATAACTCTGATAATAAGGAATGTTTATGATTTTTGATCATGGATATAAGCTTTCTTATTTATAGATATAGATTTATTAGTTCTTTTGTAGTTTACTGTATCACAATATGTTGGACTGTTTGAGATGGTGATACATTCTAGTGTTTTTTTCCCTTTCCTCTATTGTACTGCAATCATGGAACTGAATTATGATATATAAATTAGGTGGGTGGGAGGGCAGAGCTCCCAGCCATACCTCTCAACTGTCCAGATTTTCGCAGAATGTACAGATTTTTGTCTCATATGTTTGGTTTATTTCTGATAATATTTGTGGTTTTCTGGCAAATTGCTGAGAATTAAATTGACTAAGTAATGACGTACATTTGAATTTCAGACTTCATATAGTTCAGACAATGCATGCTAACATAAATTGTGTTATTCCAGAAACTTTCTGAGTTTACAGGAGCAATATTTATAATCTGTTAATAATTTTGACTAATTCTGGGACTTTGTTCCCCCATTATTTGTAGACTTTGTCAAGATTTCTTGTACTAAACATTTCAGATGTATGGGAGGTAGAGGGCGGCTTGCCCCCTAAAAATATGTTTTTCTGTTTGTTTTTTTTTTATGCTTTTTGATTTATGTTTTGATTTATGGAGTGGTGCAGTGGTTAGCATTGTTGCCTCACAGCAAGAGGTTCTCCTGTTTGATTCTCAGCTGAGGTACCTTCTGTGTGTTGAGTTTGCATGTTTTCCCTGAATTCATGTGGGTTTCCTCTGGGTGCTCTGGCTTCCTCCCACATTCCAAAGACATGCATACATAGTGTTTCTCCATGGGCCTCTGCTGAAAATGGGTTCTGTCTCAGTTGGACTTTCCTGGTAAAAAATGTTAAATAAAAAAAAATAAATGAATAAAAATGTTGAGTTTATAGGTTAATTGGTGCTTACTGGGCTAATGACCACTAGGAACTTTATAAGCTTAGCCATCCATCCGCAATCTCTGACACGTTCTGATACCTTTCATAAGTGTAAGTAGGGGCTGGGGCTTGGGAGATGAAGCATTTACAAGCAGTGGCCTGGGAAACAAGCCATTTAAAATCTGCCTCTGTCCATTAGATACATAGGTGCCAACCCAAGGATAAATTTCCTGTTCCCTATCCTATTGTCCAAGTTACACTTAAATTGGGTTAGGAAGGAACTCTGCTTCACAAATATGGGGGACCTGTTCCAGAGAAGAGGAATTCTCTGGGATACATACCTGTCTCTCCAGCAGGTCTTATTTATATCACAGGCAATGTTTAAGTCTTTAGAATAAGTAATTCTGGTGCTGTTTGTTTTTCAGATATGCAGGAGGTCCATCAGAGTGGGGTCTGAGAATGCCGTGTATGCCAAGCATAGATCTCCCTTCAACAGCCTATAGGAGATGGAATACAGGGATAGGGCCTTGAGGCAGTCTGCACAAGACATGTCACTTATGAGTTAAAAGATTAAAAGTGTATTTAAATTAGTAGTGTTACATCATTTGTGTTTGGATATGTTGTCCTTAGATCAAATGAAACTCAGTCTGATTACTTGGTTGACAGGATGTTCAATACATATTTAACATTAAATTGTTTATATAGATAGCTAGTTAGACATATATATATGCTATCCGAGCACCGCAATTGAACTGGTGTGCACCTATGTGCTTTTTGGGGAAAAAATATATATAAAGATATATATATATATATATATATATATATATATATATATATATATATATATATATATATATATATATACACACGCGCACACACACACACACACACACACACACACACACACACACATATATATATATATATTTATATATACACACACACACACACACACACATATATATTATATACACACACACACATATATATATATTATATACACACAAATAGGGCCATCAGTGGTTGGTATTGAAGTATGACGATGCAAATGCCACCACAATGTCACTCATGAACCAAATGTTTATTATATTACTTTTAAATAATAAATAATGCAGTTAAAACTCCCATATAAACTTGATAAGCACTTTCAAGTAAACTGTTCCACAGATCTCACATTATACACTTATCAAGAACATTTAAACAAACTGGTACCCAATTACTAACAATATGCAGATTAGGTAAAATGGCTATGAGCCTCATTGAATGAAGAGTGTCTATATGTACCAATAAAACTCATTTGCTCTAAAAACCAATTATAAACCTATTGGTGGTAAAAGACATCTTGGTCCAGTCAGTGGCTGTATGCAAATGAAGCATAACAGGGACAATAACTACCAATAAGAACAAATATGCACAGATTCTATAGTGCTTCACCATTATTGGATAGCTGTTGCTGTTGTAAACTCCAACAGAATTGGTTAATGCTGTCTTCCAGTATATTCTGACATTTCTGTTCATCCTTAAGTGAAACATCCTAAAAACTGTACTGCACTTTAATCATTCAAAGTGTGCTGTTTCTCCAGTCTTGGATTTAAAATTTATGAGGAAAAGTTTGGTTCTTCTGAACCTACAGAATCTGTAGAATTCGAGCCATGGTTCCGAAAACCTCTCTTTCAACTGGGTACAATATGAAGTAGACGAATTAAGGAACTGGGCAGCTCAATTTGTACGAGGTCCTAAATGGTCTTCCCACAATGAAAATGTTACAGGGAAAACAAATCTTTTATTTATGCTTAAAGCTGTAACCTTTATATTTTATAACCAGTCAATCCACCTGCAAGAATTTTTCCAAAACAAAAACAAAAAAAAAAAGAAAATATAGTTTGCAAACATAGATATCTATAGGCAGCTTAGATTGTACATTGAAACAGTTTAATATGTACAATTATATTCACCCTTATCACATTTATGAAAAGGAATTAAAGTTGATGGGAAGACTGGTGGTGCTGTAGTTAAGGGTTGTTGTCATACAGCTGTTTATTCTCCAGTTAACTTTACAGCTAGGGTGCATATTCCATAGTGATCTTACATGTCCTTCCTGCATTATGTTTTTCTTTTGTTTGTTTTTTTGATAAAGTGTTCCAATTTCCTGCAATACACCAGAGACATGCCACTAAATCAATTATTGATCAGTAAATTTGTCCATGATATACAAGTGGTATACATATAAAGGACTGTGTATAAGAATTCTAGCATAGAGTGACACTCCACCCAGAATTGCTTCTTTTCCTTATATCTTTTGCTTGACAGGATAGGATCTGACTCCCAAAACACCATGAATATGGCAAAGCAGGTAACTGAGATGGCAGCATATACTTTTTACCATGCAAATTGTTTCTAAAGTGATAAATATAGCAAAGTAGAAGAGAAAATAGCCAAGCATACACAATTGAGCAGCAAGAACCTTAGCTGCCTGTTTTAGGAATATTTTAACTCACAACAGATTAGGATTTGCGTAATTGACTAATGTTGATAGGGCTTTGAGAAGCTGGTTGCCAACTTTGATCTTTGCTGTGGGTATGCTATTTATACCCTCACGTTTGGAATGTGGGTTGCAAATAGGTAGCGTTTTCCTTAACTAGGATTTATTTGATCTAATCATTAATAGTGTGAGGGGGTGGGTACTTACTGTTCTAAAATGCACTTTTATGGCCCTGCTTGTATTGTTTGCCTGGAATAGGCTGGTTTAAAATTAAACAGTACATATATTTTCCACACCTACTTCTAAGTGTATAAAAACCGATATGTTTAACATTGTAAAATATTTCTGATTTTTTTTGTTACTGAGGATCACTTGTCTGTGATGAATAAAGGTTTGTTGCTTTGGAACGCAAGCTGGGTTACGTGATTTTTGGAAATTATTGTGCCTGACCTCATCAGAAAAGTTTTAAGACCACTATTCTTTCCGTTTTTTATTTTTTTCTGCTTTTTTTAATTTTACATGTGTTTGTCATCTGTGCATGTTTTGCCGTTTGCATGGTTCCCCAGTTTACTGTCTCCCTAGTAATTATCTCTTGTGAAATTATATGCATAGTGACTTTAGGAATGCTTATTGCTACTAAAAAGGGACAGTCTTCGGACCACCCACTAATATCTCTCTCTGTCCCTGGCAAACTCTGCAATTGTCAGACTAGAAAACAACAGTTGGGTGACCAACATGAACACAGGCAATGCCAATGAGGCCATTACAAATAGTTGTCAAGTAAAGATGCTCACAACATGTTACGCATATGTCTGCATTTTTTCTTGGACTGTGGTAAAAAAGACACAGCACAAATTCAAGAATGTCTGATCATCATCTATTTTTCTATCAACTGCGCAGCCTTAGGAAGCATGGTATGTTAATGCACTTAATATTTTTAAGAAGCATTGTAGTGCACTTTGTCAGCCCAGTTTCTCCCACTGTTTTTTCCAGTATTGCACAGGAACTGCAACATCTTGACTCCTGTCTTTCATACACTTCAACCACATCTTGTCTGCTCTTTGTGTTGTGTTTTCCAGTTCATTTCATATGTCAATTATTTTCTATACACATCATTGCTTACCATATTTACATACGTAATCCATGAATGCTCTATCAAGGATCCTAAGGTTAATAAAGTGATTAATGAAAAATGGAGTGTTTGGTTTCCTTGTGCCAGGGCTTCACTCCCTTTTTGCTTGGTAGTTCAGCTATACTTCACCTCACCGGTACTCAGTGCTAGATTAGGTGTCTGGGGATATAGAGTTGAAAATTATAAGCAGACTATTTAGGGTTTCAATAGCACAGGCTAATGTGGAAATAGCAGGCCTATTTCATATGTGTGAGCCTGGAGCTTCAGGCTCATCACTCCCATTGTTTACTTGTTTATTTTTTTACCATGGAAAGTCCGACTGAGAAATAAACCCCCTTTTAATGGAAACCCATGCAGAAAAGCTGCATGGTTACATATACAAAGTTATTATGAAAATGTGTAAAACAGCTATTAAAGCAAAAGCATTTTATAACTTTATAGCAGAGACATCTCAAAATTTAAAACAATGAATTAACTGCTCTGTGCAATATAAATACATTAAAGTGAATCTTTTATATCAAATTAATAGATAGTTTTGGTGGCTGCACTTTACAAGACAGATACTTTAACTTTACCTAACTGCAGATTGGGAGGTGAAGTGTCACTAGTTTTGTATATATATATATATATATATATATATATATATATATATATATATATATATATACACTAATCTATTTCTCATTTTTTATTTCTGCAAGTCTTTTGGGTTTCTAATACCATGATGGGGATGGACCCCATTCCTGAGTCAAAATATGATTAAAGTTCATGAAATTAGTATTGTTTCAATCTTTGATGTTAGCCATAAATGCTCTTCACAGCACACACAATGTGCCCAGTAATGACTCCTTCTACAATTCATACAGGATTTCATGTATCGGTAACGTATCTAAGTATGATTGTAAATTCCTTCTTATAAGACCCATTCCTTCTACATTTATTTGAACTGTCTGGGTATCCTTCACATTGCCCCAGTTTCTGCCTGCAAATACTGTTATTTTATGACTTTGTGTTTCTCTGTACATAAGACACTGTAGTCCCTGAGTCTCCCAAAAGCATGTGGGAAAATGTGTTATGGTCTGATGAGACCAAGGTTGAACTTTTTGGCCACAATTCCAAAAGATACGTTTGGTGCAAAAACAACACTACATCACCAAAATAATAGCATCCAACTCCTGAGAGACTTGCTTGGCTGCAAACATCTGCATTAGAAGCTGAAGCTAAGTGAAACTTGCAGTAATGCATTTAATATTTTGTTAAGTACAAACTTACAGTTTTAAAAGTATTGTATTTTCTTTTTTTCTGTCTCCTAATTGTGTGTTTCTGAACAGTGTGTTCTGTGTCTGTTTGCTATAGAGGGGGTGGTGTTATCACTTCTTTATCTGATATTTAATAGCCTAGAAGGATTCCTCTGTACTTTAAGTGCTAGCCACAAAGTTTGAGAAATCATTTTCTGCTCAACTCCTGAGAGACTTGCTTGGCTGCGAACATCTGCATTAGAAGCTGAAGCTAAATGAAACTTGCAGTAGTGCATTTAATATTTTAAGTACAAACTTGCAGTTTTAAAAGTACTGTATTTTCTTTTTTTTCTGTTTCCTAATTGTGTGTTTCTGAACAGTGTGCTCTGTGTCTCTCTGCAGTTTCCCACCCTCCATCCCTGTTCTTGTGTTGGTATTAGTGTTGCTGGCTCTGGAATTGCCCACCCCTCCTCTAAGTCTGTATTAGAACACTCCTCCTGGGTCCATCTCATTTGCTCACTTAGCCAAGTACAGTGAGATCATATTCTGAGTCTAGTGTTCACTCTACTTAATACAAAGAGTTGATTTGAGAAGGCCCCAAAAAAAATTAATTTGCTTTTACTGTATTTGTCTTTCCTCCTACTTTGTTCTGCTTTTTTTAAAGTACTCAGTTTTATTTATTCTGCTGTATTTATTACTGCTTGGTAGTAGCCTGATTAAATTGTAACTGTTATTCTAAGACTTTTGGTTTAAGCACTTGGGCTTCATACAGGCTATTTTACATTAAGAAGGGTTGTGGTCTGCACTGTTGTGGCAGGACAGGTAGCTTACATCCTTCTAAGCTGGGAATTGCTGATTGAAGGCCCAGTGTCTGCTATTCTAAAAGTGTATTAGTTCTGACTTAAGCACTTGGGCTTCAGGCCAGTTATTCTACATTAAGAAGGTTTGTGGTCTGCACTCTTGTGGGAGGAGAGGCTGGATTCTACCCTTCTGAGCTGGGAATATCTGGTCACAGGCTTATTGTGCCTGCTTATTTGAACTGTTTCTTTCTGAAATTGGTGCGGCTTGTTGCTGTAGCATAGACCAGATTCAGGCCTGTTGAATCTGGCTTTGTTTGTATAACTTGAGCACTGATCCAGGCCATCTTTTTTGGAGAAGGTTCCCCTGCACCCTAGTAAGCAGGGGTGTGCAGTTAGAACTTGTCTGATTGAAGACTGTTGGAACAGGGCTCAGTTTTGAGCTTTTTTTCTGGTTAATTGGGTAACTTGTTTAAATCAGTTTGTTCATTTTCTATTGTTTTATATATATAAAATTGTACTTTATTCATCTGCTTTTACAGTATTTGTGTTTCTTCCTACTTTATTACTAGTGGCATTGACTACAACTCTGATCTGCGATATATAACAATAAGTCTCCTTTTCTGTGTATTTAAAGTGTTTTTTGAGTGCATCTGCTTTATTTTCTAAAACAAAAAAAACAAAAAAAAAAAAAAAAAATATATATATATATATATATATATATATATATATATATATATATATACTTGTTTCCCGCCTTTCTAAGCTAGTATAGTCCAGTTTTCAGGTTAGTGCTGAATTCAGGGCTGTGTTACAAATCTCTGTGTTTGCCCATACCTTACTTGGATAGAAGGAAGTTCTCTGCTCACCTGTGAGAGAGGGGAGCTTTGAGCAGCCTGTCTGTCCCTGGAGGAGTGGTTTCAGCCCAGAAATTAGTAGTTTATTGGCCATTTTGGGCTAATTTCTATCTCTTTCATTTCCCTTCTATCAATACCGTATTTGCCTGGTTTTGCGCGCTGGGCAGCGCCGGTTAGCTAGGGTAAAACTATTCCCGACTCCACAAAGTCTCCTCTTCAATTTTTCCCTTGGAACTAGACAAACTTTCAACTTAAGCACTCAAGCCACTCATTTCTCAGTTTGGCACTTAATCAAAACTTATAACAAGCACTTATAAACCGTAGCACTAGACCCTCCTGTACTGTACAGAAGGACAAGGCTCTCTATTCGACCTTACCAGCCATCCAGTAAAACAGTTCACTGTACCTATCCGACATGTCCAAAGGGCAGTTTCAGGTGTACTCTCCAGCCCAACTGGTAAATCTGGGCATTTTGAGGCAATGTTATAACTGCCTCATGTACACAGACAACCCCCTCCTCCTACCACCAAACACTAATACATGCGAGAGATGCAATTATACAGCCAAACTGGATCCTAAACTCTCTCAACCGAAGACTGGATCAAACAGTCAAGAGGAGAAGGGAAATACTTGCATCACACCACCAGTCTCACATAAACCCATTAAAGCAGCACTGGAAAAAAACACACATAAATAAATGAAAACATACTCAGAGGCTCTAAATAAAAATCTGCTAAATGAACAGAGACCTCCAAATTAAACATCCAAGCAACCCCCCCCCCCAACACAAACCATGAAACACATACTTCACAAAACCAGTGTGCCATGCAATCACAGCCCTTAAGGCAAAAAACATACCCAACATACTAGTAATAGGTGACTCTATAGTCAGGCAGACTGACGTCCCACTCACTAGGCTGAATAAGGAGAAGGTTACTGTTAGCTGCTTGTTGGGTGCCAGGATCCACCACATAACACAAGCACTCAGGTCACTACAGAACAAGTACAAATATGACTCTGTCATTGTCCATGTTGGTGTGAATGACCTGAGCCATTCCTCTCTGGACTACATGAAAAGAGACATGGAAGAGCTCTCTGGTCACGTAGCCCACGCCGGTATGACCCTGAGTAGCATCCTGCCCTCACCAAGAATCATACCACGGTCTATACACACTGAGCAGAGTGGATGAGAGTTGTTGACCACAACTGTTAGCTGAGATATATAAGTATCCTGTTTTTGTTTGATTATTTATACAGATTATTGTTTCTAACAATTAATATATAGCACTTTTATTGCCTGCTTTTTAGTCTTTGAGTGTATTTTATTGCTATTAACTAATCTGCACAAGTAACTGATTTGTTTGCAGTTAAAGATTTGTAAAGATACAGAATGCTTTTATCTGTTTAAAAACTTTCATTTGTGGCTTTCTCTAGTACTTACTGTCTGTAGGCTATTGTTTTTGTCCCCCCCCCTCCCAGTTGGTGTCTTGCTGTTATACTTGGTGGCTTTGCAGTTGCCCGCCCCTACTGTAAATCTGATCTGTGACACTCCTCCCAGTCTAGTGTCATTAGCTCATTCTACCTAATACAGAGAGAACATTGGATAAGGCCTTCTGTTTCTCCTTTTTCCCCTTCAAAAAAAAAAAAAAAACGAAACTTTTTTTTGCCTGAATCTCCTTGTCTTCTGACTGTGCTTCTCAAACATTTTGGAAATATAGAGTGTATTTCAGAGCATTTATTATAACTGTAATTGCCTTAATATTGCTACAACTCAAGTGCTCTAGGTTGCACTGCATCTGAAGTGTTTGTGTGTTTTAGCTGCTTTTCTGTATATATAGACTTCTCTGTTTCTTTAACTAAATAAGCTCTGCAAAGTTGTTTTATTACATTCCTGCCTGTATTTCTGAGTTTTTTGCACTTTTAAAGTTTGTTTTTGCTTAGTTTAACTGGTAGGCTACACACTCAAGTGTGCTAGCCGAATTAAAGCATTTACTGTGTTTCTGTACATAATTTCCTCTACTTTGTAAAAAAAAAAAAAAAAAAAAAAAAAAAAAATATCCTTGTTTCCCACCTTTACTGAACTAGAATAGTCCAGTCTTCAGGTATTGCTGATCTCTGGGCTGTGTCATAGTTCCTGCATTGTCCATATCCTTATTTGGATAGGAGGAAGCTTCTTTGTTCACCAGTGAGAATGGGGAGCTCTGAGCAGCCTATCTGTCCCTTGAGGAGTGGTTTCAGCCCAGTGACTTGTAGCTTATTGGCCGTTCTGGACCATTTCCTATCTCTTTCTAACCCCCTGCTTTAAAGCCAGCTTTAGCGCGCTTTTGCGCTTGTAATTTAAAGTTTGTCCTGTTTGTTGCATTTACCTGTTGAGGCTACACACTCAAGTGCGCTAACCTGTGTTACATATTTATTGCATTTTCCTGCTGTTTGTTGCAAAAAAGAAAAAAAAACAAAAAAATTATCCCTGTTTCCTGTCTTTCCTGACCTAGAGTAGTCCAAATACGGGCTTTGCTGTATTCTGGACTTTTGGAAAGTTCCTGTGTTGCCCATTTCCTTTCTTGGATAAAGGGAGGATTCTTTGTTCACCACTGGCAGTGGGGAGCTTAGAGCAGCCTATCTATCCCTGGAGGAGTGTTCCCAGCACAAGAATCTTGTAGTCTATTGGCTGTTTTGGGCCAATTTCTAGCTCTTTCAAGTCCCCCTGTATAAAACCCGCTTTGGCGTGGTTTTTGTGCTTGTTACTACTCAGCCAAGCTCCTCGTGGTCCTGCAGAGTGGTGCTAGCAGCAGAGAGGCTAAAAGAGCAACTGCTAACCTGATAAGTGTTTTTTTCAAGCTACTACCTGGGCAACTGTCCGATCTAGCTAAACTGCAAGTATTTCTGCTTCTTGAACTGTTTTAAACTGTTTAAAGTTGTTTTTGCACCTGCACTTTTAAAGTTTGTCCTGTTTGTTGCATTTGCCTGAGGCACACACTCAAGTGCGCTAGCCTGTGTTACATACTTATTGCATTTTCCTGCTGTTTGTTGCAAAAAAGAAAAAAAAAAAAATGATCCTTGTTTCCCATCTTTCCTGACCTAGAGTAGTCCAAATACAGGCTTTGCTGTATTCTAGACTTTTGGAAAGTTCCTGTGTTGCCCATTTCCTTTCTTGGATAAAGGGAGGCTTCTTTGTTCACCAGTGGCAGTGGGGAGCTTGGAGCAGCCTATCTATCCCTGGAGGAGTGTTCCCAGCACAAGAATCTCGTAGTCTATTGGCCGTTTTGGGCCAATTTCTAGCTCTTTCAAGTCCCCCTGTATAAAACCCGCTTTGGCGCGGTTTTTGTGCTTGTTACTACTCAGCCAAGCTCCTCGTGGTCCTGCAGAGTGGTGCTAGCAGCAGAGACGCTAAAAGAGCAACTGCTAACCTGATAAAAGTGTTTTTTTCCTGCTACTACCTGGGCGACTGTCCGATCTAGCTAAACTGCAAGTATTTCTGCTTCTTGAACTGTTTTAAACTGTTTAAAGTTGTTTTTGCACCTGCACTTTTAAAGTTTGTCCTGTTTGTTGCATTTACCTGTTGAGGCTACACACTCAAGTGCGCTAGCCTGTGTTACATATTTATTGCATTTTCCTGCTGTTTGTTGCAAAAAAGAAAACAAAAAACAAAAAAATTATCCTTGTTTCCCATCTTTCCTGACCTAGAGTAGTCCAAATACAGGCTTTGCTGTATTCTGGACTTTTGGAAAGTTCCTGTGTTGCCCATTTCCTTTCTTGGATAAAGGGAGGCTTCTTTGTTCACCAGTGGCAGTGGGAAGCTTAGAGCAGCCTATCTATCCCTGGAGGAGTGTTCCCAGCACAAGAATCTGGTAGTCTATTGGCTGTTTTGGGCCAATTTCCAGCTCTTTCAAGTCCCCCTGTATAAAACCCGCTTTGGCGTGGCTTTGCGCGATTTTGCGCATAGCGCAGCATCGGGCAGCTCCGCTTAATTGGGTTTAAACCATTCTCGGCTCCACAAAGTCTGCTCTTCACTTTTTCCCTTAGAACTGATCTAGTTCTCATAATAAACACCCTATTCCCACTCTAAAGCCTGGCACTTGCTCATTAAAGCAATTATAAGCCAGCACTAAAAAATTAAAAGCACTACACCCTCACAAACTCCCCTTGAGTACCTTGTTCCCCATTGGCCCTTTTTTTCAATTATAAAGGAATTCCCAATACTATTCTAGCATGTCCAAAGGTCAGTTGTCAATCTCCTCTCCGGTCCAGCTGGTGAATCTGGGAATCTTGAGGCAATGTTATAACTGCCTCATGTGCACAGACAACCCTCTCCTCCTCCCAATACATTCCAACACATGTGAGAGATGCAACCATATAGCCTGGGATGATATGCTCGACAAGCCACAATGCTTCGCTAGGGATGGCTTGCACCTGTCACCCCTGGGCTTTCGGATATTGGCAAAGGCTCTTGCCACCCCGATAGTGCCTTTTTTAGGCAAGGCTCAAAAGACAAACCCACCTCCATAGGTATCACAAGGGATAAGAAACTAAGAGTAATGCTACTCAACGCCAGAAGTCTAAACCTCAAGATGCATGCACTTGAAACTCTCCTTAGCAAGGAGACCATTGATATCTGTGCAGTAACAGAAACCTGGTTCAAGGCTCCCGAGAGCACCCCAGCACTACCAGGTTATACCTCATACCATGTTTTTCGGCCCCAAAATTTGGACCGAACCACAAAAGGAGGGGGAGTATCAATATTCGTCAAAGATACCCACACCTCCAGGTTGGTGGCACAGCACGAAGCATCAGAGACTATCCATGTGCAACTAACAGTGGGTAAAACTGCCTTCCAGTTTATAGCCTGCTACAGACCACCCTCCCAAACCCAGGAACCCCACTCGGCCTTCCTGAGAACACTGGAAAATATGAAGGTCTCTCCAAACACCATTATATTGGGTGACTTCAACTACCCTAACATAGACTGGGAGCATTACTCTAGCTCCAACACCCTAGCCCAAAGGTTCCTAGAATTTATAAACTCAAATGGTATGGAACAACTTGTTGCCACTCCCACAAGAGGGGAAAACATACTGGACCTGATCATCACCAACATGGGGACTCTATGCTCCAGACCAGAAGTGTATCCCTCACTGGTAAGATCAGACCATAAACTAATCTCACTAGATATTCACATCCCGACCCCAGCTCCTGCCCAGAAAACCACAGTGAAAAACTTCTCTAAAGCAAATTTCACACTCCTCAAAACCGAGGTGAAATCCTTCAAAGCCCCTGGGGCCTGTGGAAAATACAGCCCGGACCGCAGAATCCTTTATAAATGCATTCTATGAACACCTTCAGGAATGCATGGATCATGCAATCCCAAATAAAACCAAGACCCAATCCTCCAAGGTTAGGCGTCCTGTCTGGTGGACCCCAGCCATAAACAAACTATACAATAGAAGGAGGAAGCTACTACATGATAGAGCAAAATCCCAAAAAGGGAAGGCATCTCTGATCAGTATTAGCAAAAAACTACGGGCACTCATAATAATTAAAATAATTATAGATAAGCTCACCAGCTTAAATATAAACCCCTATGTCACTAGATGGGTTGCAAACTGGCTCAAGGACAGAACCCACATGGTTAGAATTGCTGGAGCCATGTCAGACTCCAAACCAGTTACAAGTGGCATCCCACAAGGCTCAGTCCTGGGACCTCTCTTGTTTGGTATATATTTCTCGGAGGTACAGGCTAACACGGAAGGACTGTGGCTGACCAAGTTCACAGATGACTGCAAACTGGGCGCCATAATCGACCCTCCAGCCGACACAAGCATCCTACAAAAGGGCCTCATAGAAACAGACAACTGGTGCCAGAGCCATGGCCTCACGCTAAATGCCAAAAAGTGTATAGTCATCCCCTTTGGCAAAAACAAAGTGCCCACAAATTACCACATAGGTGGTAATCCATTAAGTACGGAAGAAGTAATTAGGGACCTGGGTACCCAAGTTGATAGCAATCTCTCATTTGACAATCACGTGGCCAAAGTGGTTAGAAAAACATTTTATATAGCCCACCTAATCATGAAGGGATTCACATCTAGATCAGGGGAGGTCATTGTGCCTCTTTACTCATCCCTCATCAAGCCCATAGTTGAGTACAATGCCCCTTTTGGGATGTACCTTACCAGACACCTGCAGCAATTGGAAAGACCCCAAAAGTACCTCACCAAGAGGATCAAAGGGCTCAAACAGATGCCATATGCTGCCCGGTTAAAGAAACTCCAGCTCTACTCAGTGGCATACCGCCTGCTCAGAGGCGATCTGTGCCTGACGTATAAAGCCATGTCCAACCCGGAATTAATGGACATGCTGCACCTCAGAAAATCCAAATCCCATCGAGCTACGCGCTCGAGAGACTTGAACCTCAGCACTGAAATAAATAGGGCATGCTGGAGGGACAGACTCATAACCCAGAGGCTCTCTTCACTCTGGAATAAAATCCCAGTCCAGGTTAGGCAGAGTCCCTTATTGACTCTCTTCAAGAGGAATCTTGATGAGTGGATGGGAGATTGTAGGTTTACCCCGGGTATCACTTCTGTGTCACTGTTAGACAGAGGCAGAGTATACTAACTTCAAAAAAGGGCATAGCAAAATTCATTTAAAATGGGTGGCGAAAGCCAAACACATTCTGGCTAGGCTTATAAATGCCCTAGGGCAGATAGCCTAGTATGAACCTATGAACCTATATATATATATATATATATATATATATATATATATATATATAGAGAGAGAGAGAGAGCTCAGCTAAAATACTTCTGATTTCCTTTTCTTTATGTTTTTAATGAAAGAGCACATAACACATTCATGCTAAAATAAATTTGTCTGTATGTCATCGTTGCCATTAATGGTTATATTTCTTTTGTAGACTAGAAAATGTTCAGACATTGCACCTTTGTAAGGAATGCCTCAAAAGTCAGTGGAATATGTCTCTTCTTATGAATCTGTGCACCAGGTATGTATCACCTCTGGAAAGATGTCACAAAAAAGCACAAAAGGCCTTATAAACAGCATCACTGTGCCTAGTTGGTAGGGTTGCCACCTGTCTTACCTCCCACAGAGCAGTCCTGATATGAGCATGTTCTGTCCTGTTGGGGAGGGGAAGGCATAAAAATGATAACTGTATTGATACTTCACAAGATTTACAAGAAAAAAAATTCTGACTTGCCTCTAAATGTCACGGATATCTTTGATACTATATTTAAGTCATCTTAATATATAAACAATCAACATTTAAGACTTAGCATGTCAATTCTGTGATGCTGCTTATGTAAATTTGTCAGAAGAGGTAACAACTGCCTTTTGAACCCTTGACTGATCTAATTTCTTTGTTTTGCTATAAAAGGCATGGCTACACTGGAATCAGCTGTAAATCAATCTGCAATAAAGACAGTGGAAAACAGTTTTACACCTCTCTATCTTTTTTATTGCAGCTGCTGAGCTCCTGACACCAGCTATACTAATTGCCCATATAAGACTGTCAGCAGTACCTGACAGGGTAAACTATAGATTTATCTGTATTTCTGGTATGTTATGCAGGCAGAGACAAATTCCTCTGCAAAGTATGTGAGAAGGTAAGCTTAAAAAAAGTGAGTTGGGCTTTCCCATACTTTGATTCCAAGGCAAGGAAATTAACATTTTATAAACTACTAGCAGGTTTCTGGTACCTAAACACTACTGGAACCATATTGTAGAGAAAAATCAAAGTAAAAGTTGAATTAAACTGTAAAAAAAAGGTGGGGGTTTCCTTTTTAGGAATGACAGCAACATTATTAGCTCTCTGAACTATGCTGATTTCAGTGACGGAATATTGTGTTGTGATGTTAATGATATTAGAATGGATGTTAAATATTTAGTGAAATGGACAGGTTGTGCTGGTGCCAACTGAAATGAGATGTTCCTAAGTCTTGGGGCACTACTTTTAAGTGACAAGCAGAATTTTAATGAAGGAAGTAACAATTCCAGAGGTAACATCAGCCATGAAGTAATCTCTATAAAATGAAAAAAGATAATTTTCTCAGTGTTGTAAATAGTATCTTGAGTGATCACTGGGTGATTAAAGACAATGGGAAAGGGAATAAAAATATAATAGTTACATTAGATAACTGAATGAAGGAATGTGAGCTACACACAAAAAAGCTAGAATGGCTATGGGGTAAGTAACTGTGGAGAAATAGGATAGTGTTTCCAGCATGTAGATGTCAGATGACAATAAAACAGACAAGGAATGCACTGGGGATTTATTATTTATTTATTTTTTGGCTGGAGGAAATAGTGGCAGCATGGCCTTGGTTTTACAAAAAGGACAGATCAAATATGTACAAAAAGCAGCCAGGCATTTTGGGTTGTTCTATTTTGGTGATGTAGTACTTGTAACTGGATTCTACAAATTATGATTTGAATTTGCTGCTTATTCTTTTTCAGTAAAATATGAGTTTATTGTTATGTGTGTAGTGAGTAGTATATTGTTATAAGGGTACAAATCTGCATATATGTATGGCCATGGTCATGAAGTATTATAAATATATGACCCATTTTTTTGAAATGATAGATTACTGAATTGCACTGATGATTATACATATGTAAATATGTTCAAGATCGTGTTAAGATAATGTCAGAAGTTTGTACAGTTTGATGGTACCATTCAAAACTGAAGCATTTGGAAATTTGGTTTTGTTTATTTTGGTTGGAGTCTTTAAGATGAAGTTTGAAGTATGGTGAACCATGGTATATGCAGATGTTCAATAAAGATGATTTGTTTAAAAACATTGTGGTTAAAAAAAAATACTGCACCCAGTATAAATGCTATAACAGAACAGCAATGAACAAGCAAATGTGATTTTTTTCCTGGAATCTATTTATGCAGGTGTTTACTACATAACTACTTTCCCATTAATTCTGCAAATAATGGACATCAGGTATTTCAGCTCTATGGCAGTTCTGAATGCCCATGAATTTTTTTTTCTTTTTAAGTCTGTTAAGGACAAATTCAGGTCAATAAAGCCAAACTGCACTAGCTGTGGACATGCATGGTTCAGCCTTTTTATGGCTTCATCAGCATAGCATAAGTGTATGGCCATTTGCATATATCCCATGTAAATCTAATACAAGAAGTTTAAGGAATCACACAGTGGAAACTCTAGCCTGCCTAGATTTTTCTTTTAGTTTTTACTGATTAGTATCACATACATTAGGAAGTATTGAATAAAAGAACATAAAGCCATGTGAGCATGTTTTATAATGTCTTACTTTGTGTTCTTGATCTTTGATACATCTTTATCGATTGACTGAAAATGTTTTCTTAACTCATAGACAGTTTTGATGAATAAAAATATGTTCAACTAGAAAGAAAACACAAAATAATATTAAAAATATGCCAACAACATTTTTAAACATCAAGCAGCACGAAGATTATTTACCTTCCATGGAAGTGCAACACATTGGGAATTATAAATGACAGAGCCCACATATGAGTGCAGTAGCCACAGTAAGACCTTAATCAGTGTAGCAGCCAAATGTATTTGCAAAAAGTCCAGCATTTGCAATCACCCTCACCACTAAGAAGCCAAACACAGCTTAATAATTTATTTAACTTTCAAAGCTATGCCTGAGTCAAATATATTTAATATTGTATTTCATTTATTTCCCTCAGTTCTTTATTTATAAAATGCACCATCCTATACATGAACAAAATGTAGTTTCTTTTTTTCTGCTGTCTTAATTACAGAGGCAAAAGCTACACCCCTTCTATGCATTATGAATATTTCAGCATGTCAGTGATATGTACATGCAGTGCACATCTTAAAACCATCCCCACTGGCTTATATCACTGCAGATAAAAAGGCAAAGATGGAGGGGGGGGATTCAGTAATCCTCCGTGTAGGACGAACAAAGTCCTACTCGGAGACTGCCATCTAAGAGTTAGACATCAGCGCATCATGCATATGCATGAAGGCGTGCTGACTCAACTCCCAGGCTAACACGGAGTGTGTAGGAGTGCACGGGGCATGTCAGACTGCCAAGCAGTCCAAATATCCACGCCCCTGCAAGTGCCTAACTCTGCAAATGTCAGCAGATATGAGCGAGTCCGCTGAAATGTGTATACCCCCAACACTACACTCCCCCACATTAAAAAGCCCTGTACAAATGAAATAAAATGTAAAACAATTTGTTTTTTATTATTCACCATATAGCTGCCCGTATTTGCGTGCGTGTGTGCGGGTGTGCCCATTGCTTAGCTACATTTAGCTGTTTAGACATCGAAGAAGATAATAAACCACTTATATGCAAATTAAGCCAAATAGCAATAGTGTAGTGGTAGAGCCTTCGCATAAAGAGGAGGCATTCCCGGTTCGAGTCCCACAACTCCCCTTTCCATTTTCTGTAGGAAATCCGTGCATAAAAATAATTCCTGACATTTACCTTTTAAATTACATTAAAATGCATCGAAATGGCCTGTGTAGTAGTGAACGATATTTAAATATCTATAAGAAAGTGAAACGGTCATGCATAATAATGAATGCATAAGTAACCTATCTTAAGCAATGTGAAGCACTGCTAAGCAATGTTTACCAGTATTAAGCACATTTAATAATAATTGCCCATAGCTAAGCACTGCTTTAACTAGCACAATAGCTTTGCACGGAGCTGCGCATCGCGCCAACCAGCGAAAACT
The DNA here is from genome assembly GCF_019279795.1 of Protopterus annectens. Taxonomy (NCBI): domain Eukaryota; kingdom Metazoa; phylum Chordata; order Ceratodontiformes; family Protopteridae; genus Protopterus; species Protopterus annectens. The sequence continues at coordinate 1,723,221,272 of NC_056743.1, read as the reverse complement.
AAACATGTTTGCGTGGAGGTGCGCACCGCGCTAACTAGTGCAATGTCGAGCAACATCTGGCAATGTCGGGCAACGTAGAGCAACATTGAGCAACATTGGGCAAAGTTGAGCAAAGTCGGCTAAACCCAGCCACACCCCCTACCGGTCAGGCCAGTAGTAAAATAAAAACGCAATAACAGGTTTCGAACCCAGGATAGTGTGCACCATAATCACAGTACTAATCCACTAAGCCATGACAGCATTTGATGTTCATGGACTGTCAACACACATATACATACGAATCAAAGTTTACCCAGTGCTAAGCAGGTGCACTCAGTTGAGAGCTTTCAAATCTGGCCAATCACAAATAAGTGCGGGAAATGAGGCATATTTAAGCTCCATAGGTGGGAATACTCGCCATAACTGGTTGCAGCTCCCATCTGCAGGCAGCAATGGCTGGTGTCGGAGAGGGCTCCTGCTTCCGAGCACAACGGTGGGGCATTGAGGAGTCAAAACTGATGGTTTGGCTCCTCGTCCATCGTCATGATGATAGACTCCGGCAGGGCCAGTTCCAGGGCATGGAATACAAAGTGGAGGCCTGGAACCATCTTGCACATGAACTCACCAGTGCCACAGGCGTCCCTCGGACTGGTGGGCAGGTTAGACATCACCATGCAGACCTGAAGAGACGTAAGCAGGACCTACTGAACCAATTGATACAGGAGGCCCGTGGGATGCAAAATGCCCCACTACTGAGTAGGTAGCCATGGACTAAAGTATGTAAAGATTGCTAGTGTAGTCGATAGTATGAATAGGTATATGTCTCATTATCACTTCATTTACTTCATAGCTGCAGGTGTCCATGCTGCGAATCAGCAAGCCTATGCAGATAGGCTGCTAAGGCTGCGCCACCAGGCAGGTTAGTAATTTTTCTGCATGTACTGTTATATAAAATAAGTGAGTGAGCCTGGCTAAAAGTGTCTCAGCCCAATAATAAAGGTATAATAAGGCTTGAATAACTTGTCTGCATGAACTGTTATGTAAAATAAGTGAGGGAGCCTGAAAAAGAGTGTTGTAACCCATTAATAAAGGTATAAGTCCTGATTTATCTCTCTGCATGTATTGTTATATAGAATAAGTGAGAGAGCCAGAAAAAGAGTGTTGTAAACCATAAATGAAGGTATAATACATCCTGAATAAGATGTCTGCATGCACTGTAATAACAAATAAATGAGAGAGACACTAGAAAAGTGTGTAATGTAATTAATAAAGGTATAACACCTGTAGTGTGTCCATGTCACTTTCTTTAAAATGTTGATGTACTCTTGCAGTATAGAAATAGTAGTGTTGTATTAAGCGCTGTCAACCCACGTGTGGGTAGGCCCATAGAAAGAGTACGAAGGGAGTGCCAGTATCTCTTAAGCATATATATACAGTCCTCAACTGTAGTTTCAAGCCTGGCATGTATAGGTAAATCTGGCACATGAGTAGCTTGTAGTTGTGTGCAGTGGAAATGTCAGTGTGCTGCTAGAAATGTAGGGGGCTGTTAAAATATAACTGATAAATTAATGTCACCTGAACACATCCAGATATGTAGACATATGAATATAAATAAAATATATAAATACGTAGCAGTAACATCTGCATCCTGGACAGTTTGTATAACAGATCCAGGTCAGGTACATAAAGAACTAGTAAAACACATCCCACAACTTAATGGACATTGCCTAGTGTAATAATACATGTAGGGGATATATACCTACAGTCAATAGGAATGTAGTGTAAAATATAAGTTCATATAAGTTGTTAATGGAGGTATCTTTTTACACCCTACTGTATGTGCATAAACAATGCAATTCCACACCTCAATGGGTATGTGTAATCTCAAAACATTTGTTGGGACATATGTCCTATTGGTTTATAAATATCTGCATAACTTTGATGCATGTGCCCTGTTCAAACACCACAATCTTGGTGGCCTGTTGCCACCATTCATTCCTGCATGCTGTTGGAATGTCCACTGTCATTCAATATATGCATGTGTTATGCTTGCTGTTCAACTGTTGGAACTCTGGTGTGTTGGGTTAATGGGAATATTACTGCATGCTGTTACAACTAATTTGGAATGCTGTTGGCTATAATGTCATTAAATTCACCTAAACACAGAATGTATGGGAAGGCCGGTCCCAGCGGACCCACCTGTCCCACATCAGCTGGTGATGGCACCTGACACCAATAGGTCTGGTGCCCAGCCTGGGACCTCCTCCTCCGTTGGCCCTGTGCCACCTTCGGGTGGAAGCGCTGCAGGGGATGGGGCTCACCCCCCCGTGCAAGCGTGGTCAGAGGAGGGCCACCTGTCACCCTCCGAAGGGTCCGGGCTGTGGTGCGTAGGGTGATCCAGCGTTCAGTCGCTGATCCCCTATGACAGCTCAAGGCAAGAGTGGCGTGACTCATGGGTGAGCCTGCCCCTCCTATGCAGCCCCCAGCACAGCCACCCTCCAGGCTGTGAAGGTGCAGTGGTGACTGCCCATGGGTGGGGATCTCAGTTCCACTGTTACCATCTGTGGGCTCATGGGCTTGCGATTTCCAAACATCCTTCCCCCTCAATTGTGCTCACCCACCCCATGTGTCATATTCCGCCCCTGTATGCATCTTGTCTGTCTTGTCTGTTTACCTCCCCAACCTTACCTCCCAAAACATACCTACTTCCCCTACCCCCACATTCCACTCTCACCTGAAAAAAAATGGGCAATCTGCTCCCACACAAAAATTATGCCCCATACATAGCTGCCCATTTTGCACAGATGTCCGCTGGACACAGAAACTGAAATTCAATTTGCAGTACAACATACTTTGTTGTCCTCACCCCTCTATCAGGGGTGGAAGGTTTCAAAATTCCCTCCAAATTACTAGTATATGCACAGCTGTTGCTGTTAAAGAAATGGGCAGCTATGGACCTTCCCTACACCCATCCTGCACATCCCGAGCTGTTTTCCCTACTGTCTTTCCCTCTTTGTGCCCCTTTTTCACCACTTTCCTATCTCCCCATTTTCTTTTCTTTCAAAGAAATGAGCGCGGGGGTTAGCGGGAGTAAGCACTTTTAAGCAGCAGTAAGCGGGTTTGAGCGAGTGTGCGCATGTGTGCACTTAGCTAAGTATTGCTAAGCATCACGCAAACCTGCTTACAACTGCTTAAAAGTGCCTTAGTCACCCTGCATATGAGGAGCCTTGTTCTGCTCAGCAGCAAAATAAAACACCACTGTCAGTCTCGAACCCCGGACCTTGGACACACTAGACTGCATGAAGTACCACTAGGCCACAGCAGATATACAGCAAGATGTTGCTGAAATATATATATCATGCATCAGAATGTGTGAATGTGAAGGAAAGATAGGAATGCCATAACATAAAACCTGTTCTGTGGAACTTTACCAGCAGTTGTTGTGGAATTGCATTACATGACTGTGATAACAGAACCAGACATTCTAGCAGTAAATACTGTTACAGCAGCACTTCACAACCCCCACACAGTATCATAGCAGGACAATCCCCACCCAAATGTACAAAATACCAGTGTGTTCAAGGTACAGCAAGGATGTAGGTAGGCATTCTCATTACTGGAATTGTCCAGTTTCATCAGCATCCAGTGATAATGTCAACAAAATAAAAAGCACAAACAGTGCAGAAGTGAGTACATAAATATCCACAGTATAGCTGTCCCCAAACAGTTCATGTGCCAAATGAAAACATCGCAATAACTACATATGTATGGCAGCTAATTGTGGAAGTTGTAAAGAAACTCCATACTCCCATGTATCTTGTGTTAGCATTTCTAGGGGTGAGTACAATTCTACACTGTCAACTGTGTACTGGAAGAGGCAACATTCAGGTCTGAGTACAACATACAAATAACTGGCTACACCCTTAGCAACAGTTAGAAGAAGTATATCAACCTTCTGAGTTACACAACGGTGTCCACAGCAAACAAGCATGGTCCCCACTCTGGAATTCTGAAAGGGCTATGCCTACCTGACCTAGCAATTTATAGCACTGGGTTGCTATGACAGTGAGTACTGCAAGTACCACATAGCAGGCTGCATGCAATTGCCAAATGGTGGCCACCAATTGGTACAGAGGCCATCACATGCACATGTGCAGATACCTATAAAAGCAGTCTGTACTTGCTGTCCACACATGCAATCATTCCATTGCAGGTACGGAGGGAGAGAGAGAGAAAAAAAAAGAAAAGAAAAAGTAAAGTAAAGTTAAGAAATATAACAAAAAGAATATATTGAAAAAAACAGTATACTGACAACAGAAATAATATTGAAAAAATATATTGAAAAGAAACTATATTGAAAAAAATCATTGAAATAAAATATATTGGAAAAAAAATTTGAAAGAAAATATACAGAAAAAAATGAAAATAAAAAGTATTGAAAAAAGAAAATATTGAAAACAATATATTCTGAAATATACATCTATTTAACAAAAATCTTGAACAGTAAAAGAGATACTGAAAGCTAAACGTATATTGGTAAAAAAAGTATACCAGGATATACGGCAACATATACGAACACATACAAAGGCAAGGTATGTAACAACTATGTATTTACTGGAATGTAGTAGATGTTAATGAAGAGTACTCTATATAGTTTGAATCATCCATATGTGGCAGCAGTACGTATCGATGCACAGATGCCCTGCATAACCACTGGCATGGGGAAATGAGTGTGTTGCTGCGTGCAGTGGGATGTGACGGTGACATATGTAGTTCAGCATTAAATGTCAAACATTTGATCCATGTTATCTGTGTTCTGTACAGTAGTATGTACAATGTCTGTTTGGGGTAGTAGCCCATACGGTTATGCAAACATGGATGTGACAGAGCAACAAATGCATGATAGTCATATTAATGTGTAGCTTAGCATTGGCAACAGCTGTACCAGGCTAGTATGCTAATTCAGCATTAGCAGCTATGTATACACCCTCTAATATTACTGTGTGCTCACATGTGACACCCAGCAGGTCAACTGTGAGGTATATGTACTTACAACAGTGTGGTCCTTGTGTGTGTATGGCACACACATACGGAGAGATCTGTCCATGTCAGATATATTAGCATCTGCACATGTGCATTGAGCAAGGGATATACTGCAACTGTTTGTGAAAGGTGGATATATATATATGTTGTTGAAGGTTGTTATGTGCATATATCTATGTAGGTTGTAGTGTGTGGCAGACCAGACAGCATACAGTGCTGGTATATGACATGTGGTGGTTAAATGCTGTGGGTATGGTTCATCAGGTTTGCAGTGTTGCAGCCAGTGAGGCCTGCTAAAGCTACATGGGCTGAGAACACCTTTAACGCATTCTGCACAACACTGTGCAATGTTATGACATAACTGTATACATCACAACCTTCCCATACTTGATATACCCACCATGACAGGTGGACTGTATATGTGCCTATATGTATATCTATATGTACAGCAATGGATGTTCCCCGCCAGATTCCGCCATTTTTACTCCTATACTTGCTGGTACTGTTCTGTCCTCGCCAGATTCCACCATTTTTACTCCTATACTTGCTGGTACTGTTCTGTCCTCCTGCCCGGATGACTCTCCTCTCTCAAAGGTACAAACAAACTTGATACAAACTTTTTTTACTTTGAATATCATTTTTGCTGTTTTATTCAAGTATCGCCTCTCTGCAAGAGCGACAACTCATCCAAGGCGCTCATAGGAAGCCATTGTTACTGGCGTTATATGTTTAAACTAATTTAACATCAGAAAAACTGTGTTTTACTCAATGTATCACTGTTGTAATGTTTATTTCCTCTCTGAGTGAGCGACAGACTACTTACTGTTAACCAGTTATACCTGACGTTTAAATGTATTCAAATTGCTAATGGCGTTCCTAGTTTAGATTACGCTTAGCGTGGCATAGCTGATTTTTACTGCTGTTCAAAGGAATGTTTCTCTCTGTGTAAGAGCGTGTGTCTAGTAATCGTAGGGTAGGCATACCTAAAAACTATATCTGTAGATGTTCTAACTGGCGTTTATAGCTTAATCTCATGATACCAGATGTATTAGTTTGCATATGTTTGCTATATCAGGGCCAGGCTGTTAAAACCAACATATTTGGTTATTTACTAACTGTTTTTATTAGTATTTAAGTGAAGTTTGATGGTGCATGGTACTGTGTATTAGCTACGCCTGTCACCCACTGCTTATCTCAATCTAACTCAAACTACTATAATCTACTGCATATTACTGTTGTTTCTAAGACCAATCTATTGCATTTAACGTGTCTTACAAACGTAGTATATCTCCTTTACTCATTCTAGGAACCCCCCCCACTAAAATACCATTGCGTGACTCCCAGGTTCTTGGCGTCGACTCTGACTGAACCCTACCATGGTGCGAATGCACAAACCTATACTCTCCATCTACTTTAACTGAAAAGGACTCTAGGGTAAATGTAATACCCAGTTTTTAAGTAAACCTAGCTAGGATAGTGTTCTGTAGGCAGGAAACCTAACAGTACCTTATAGATTACTGGATACTTAACTTTACGCTGCCAAAACTCCAGGTTCTTGCAATTGGAAGTTGCTATTCTACACCTGAACCCTATACTCACATCTAGCTGCCTCTAAGGCCCTGCAACCTCCAGGCAGGTGTATTCCCCGCTCTGCTTCACCCTCGCTTCGCTCGGGCTCGCTCCACGCCCCACCCTGCCCCCATATCCCACCCGCCCCCACTACCTCTAAATTTATAGAGATATCTAGCCCATCCCACCCTTCTCCCTTCCAATCACGGCTGTCCTCAGATTAACAACTCCTCCTCCCACACTCTCACCCATCCCCCTAAATTTAGTAAGCCTTCCTAATCCTCCCATACCATAAGCTACCACTTTCTCATTATCATGGTCAAAACTATGTATTCCATCATCTCTTCACTAATTTTACTTCTTCTTATCCCTTACCTTTTATCACGTTATGAACACCAAACACTATTGGGAATTCCCTTCTCCAAGGCTTACACTACCACACACACACACCTTCCACCTAACCTTATAGTTCCTTCTTCCCACCCTGCAAAAACTCTAGGCTTCAATAATATGCATCTAACCCTTCACTACCCTAGATCATCCAAAAACAAATCTAACCTCAAAATACTATACAAACTTCAAAGATTCTTAGATCACCTAAAACAATGTATTACTCAACATGGAGACATTCACCCCAATCCAGGCCCCGCCACTAATCGAGATTCTGTCACTTCAACACTACCCCATACTCCTAATACCTCCCTCCTCATCTGTCATCTCAACCTAAGAAGCATAAACAAAGTACATAACTTACATGCTATGATAGCCACACATTCCCCAGACATCATGTGTCTTTCAGAAACATGGCTCAAATCTGCCACAAAGGATGAAGAAATTCTTCCACCTGGCTATAATATCCTAAGGAATGATCGAATAACCAAAAAGGGCGGGGGAATAGCTGTAATGTTTAAGAACAGATTAAACATCATTAGGAACCCATTGCATCCTCCCCAGGTCTCTAATATTGAACTTATTGCACTAAAGATTTGCCTAAACTCCCAAAAATGTATCAATCTTGTAGTAATCTATATTCCACCAGGGAAGAACCTTGAAAACCTAGAGCAAACTTTAAGTTGGTTAGCCACCAATTACCCTCAAGAAACCATGATACTAGGGGACTTCAATATTGACTGGTCCCACTGCTCTGCCAAGACAAATCCCCATCCAATCAATCTACATGACTTCTCCCAAAATATCACATCACCAACCAGAATTGGTAACATACAGCAAAAAGAGAGTACGATTGACTGGATTCTCACCAATAAAGATGCGAACAACTATACCACCGGTACCCTCCCCAATGACCTTAGTGACCACCTTGTCACTTACATTATAAAGCACAAACTTTCTTCTACCAACCCACCCTTATATAAACTTATCAGAAATAGGAAAAAGTTCAACCCAGAACTATTCCTAGCAGAACTAAAATTCTGCAATTGGTCGATCCTAAATACTCTACCCCTAGCCGAGAGCGTGTCATACTTCAATGACACATTCCTAAACATACTCGACTCCCATGCCCCAAATCATCTAATTAGAACCAAGGACCGCATAGCTCCCTGGCTAACAATAGAAACCAAAGCAAAAATTAAACTCTGTGACCAGGCTTGGAACAAATGGAGAGCTACCAAAACTCCCCTAGATCGTATTAAGTTTCAACAGCTTAGAAACTCCACGAAATCTGACATTACTAGAGATAAAAAACAGTATTTCTGTCACCTCCAGGACAAACATCAGACTAACCCAAAAAAGTTCTGGGCTGGATTTAATAACCTCCTCCATCCTGGTAAATCTTCTACCCCAACACCCGAAAAACTTACTAGTAAAGATCCAGAAGAAGTAGCTAATACCTTTAACATTTTTTTACAGAGACCATCCAATCCCTAGCCAATCATCTACCTACTTCCTCCCCATCCTTAACTCTTCCTAATGACTCACCTCCTCACTCCTTTAACCTACAACCAGTATCTACCTCCTACATTCGTACCCTATTAAAAAAACTGAAACCGTCCACCCTAGCGGCCGATCGTCTCCCAGCGGAATACCTACAATTAGCATCTGATGTCATTGCCTATCCCATATCAATCTTGATTAACAGATCCATAACTGAGGCTACCATCCCCCCCATTTGGAAAATTTTGTACATCATTCCACTTCATAAGGGAGGCTCCTCCACGGAAACATCTAACTATAGGCCTATCACAATACTCTCTCCAATAGCTAAAATTTTGGAACGGTGTGTTCACAAACAACTCCTACACTACCTCACCATCAATAATCTTCTGTCTATTACCCAGCATGGTTTTCGCCCCCATCACAGTACTACCACTGCCCTCCTCTCCTTTGTCGACTCAGTAAATAGCAACCGTAACAAAAAACTTATATCCTCTGCTCTCTTTCTTGACCTATCGAAAGCTTTCGACATGGTTAACCACCAGCTATTAATCCACACCCTGCAAACCCTTCATCTTGACAACTTAGCACTAAGCTGGTTTAAGGACTACCTTTCTGGCAGGCAACAAGCAGTCCAATGGCAAAATAGTCTATCTCAACTGCTCTCTAACAACATTGATGTTCCACAGGGCTCCATACTTGGTCCCCTTTTTTTCTCTGTTTTTATAAATGATCTTCACAAAGTCATCCCCAGAGCCACCTGCATTCAATATGCAGATGACTCTATCCTGATCTGCTCTGATCTTTCTCTCCAGAAACTCCAAACAGTCACCCAACAATGTTTTGCCAAAGTTGAAAAATGGTTCTCTGACCTTAAACTCATACTTAACCCAACTAAAACCAAGTTACTTCTATTTTTCCCCTCGTCTACCACTCCCTTAGCACAAGAACCCCAACCTGCTAATCCTAGGACCTTCTTTGTGGAATCCTTTAATGGCACCATCATTGAGCCTGTCTCCTACACCAAACTATTAGGTGTCACTATTGACCACAAGCTCAAATTTGATATGCACATTGCCCAAACCATTAAGTCTGTTAACAAGAAACTAGGTTCAATGTACAGAATCAGGAACTTTCTTACTCCTCATGCAAAATTAACCATTGCCCGTACTCATCTCCTTTCCACCCTACTACATGCCTCCCCGATATTTTCCTTCCTCAATAAACGTGAGCTCAATAACCTTTCTACTACCTACCATCATATAGCCAGATTCATAACAGGAACACCCTATCGTACCCACCATTGCCTCAACCTCAAGAAACTTGGCTGGTTAGAACTGCCCAATCTTCTTAAATTAAATCAACTCATGGAAGCATTCAAAATAACTAATCAACCTGACAAAACCCCCTCGCTGAGCAAAATCCTGACCCCCCTACACCAACTTAAGTTGCCTTCGATCTTCAAACAGTATTCAGGTATTAACCATCAAATCTAATAACATGGGAGGCGATGCTCTTTATGCTAACTCTATTGGAAAGCATTGGAATTTCCTTCCCAACAACCTTAGGCTCATGACTTCACTCAATCTATTCAAAAATAATCTCAGAGAATTACTTAAGTCTCGCTGGTTATGCCCATGTCCTAACCCAGATTAAGTCCTATAGGCCTCACATTTTCCTTTACTCTCTTCTTCCTCTCAAGTTATTATCTAGCATTTTACTTCCTCCACATGTACCCATGTCATGTGACCAATTCAACAAATGATTTGTTCAAACTACTAGCATGTATATATAGATGTTTTATTGTTTTATTATTTTACTAATGTAGTACTTCTATCTAATTGTAGTGTGATACTTTCTTAATATTGGGAGCTTTTCTCCCCGGGCCTCTACTGAAAAAGGATATGTATCCAGCTAGACTAGCCCGGTCAACAAATGTAAAATATATATATATATATATATATATATATATATATATATAGAGAGAGAGAGAGAGACAGGGTCATGATTACTGCAACAGATGCCTGGTGACAAAGCCATGGACTCAAGCTCAATGTTGACAATGTATTGGCATCCCTCCTTGCAATGACTCAGTATCCATGAACTACCACATGGGTGGTAGTCTACTCAACACCGAAGGTGTGATAAGAGACCATGGAACACAGGTGGACAGTAGTCTCCCCTTTGATAGTCACAGTGCCACACTAGTCATGTAATCCATGTACTTGGCACACGTCATTGCAAAAGGTGTGTCATACAGGGAAAAATAGGTCAGTGTTCCCCTCTACTCCACACACATAAAACCCAGTATAGAGTACAATGCCCCATGTGGTATGTACCTCACAAGACATCTACAGCAAGTGGAAAGGACACAGACATACCTCACAAAGAGTGATACCGGCATCAAACAGATGCCCTATGCAGACCGTCACACAAACCCACAACTAGACTGTGTCGCATACCTCCTATCCAGAGGTGACCTCTGACTGACATACTAAGCTATGTCAAACCCAGATCTGTTGAACATGCTCCACGTAAACAGATCACAATCTGTACGAGCTACACGCTCTAGGGACCCAAACCCTTTGACCACAATAAACAGCACATGCTGGAGGGACAGATTCCTATCTCAGAGACATCCCATACTCTGGAACTAACCAACTATCCATAGCAAACAAAACTCCTAATTAGCAGTCATCATAAATAATCATGGAGATTGTATGGGAGATAGTGAATACACCCAGGCAATCACCTCAGTATCTCTACTTGACTGGGGCCATGTGTAATTTAAATACCTGTGTGTCAGAGGCCAGGGTAGTATATGGCTAGAGTTCTATAGGCCATAGGGCCAATAGCCTCTTACCTACCTATGAAGAGATACACACCCACATGTACATGTTGCAATAATTGATATGTGAGGTTGACTGAGTGTGATGGTAAATGTGTTGGTGAATGTGTCAGAGTTCGGTATATGTGTGATAGCTTAGTGGGAAACTGTCTCAGTGATGGTATTATGTGTCCTAGCTGTGATCCCAGAAAAAGATGTGTATGCAATTGTTAGGCAGAAAAAGCAGTATGCCATATGGTCTGACGTAGTCCCTTGTTGTCAACTGGGGTGTCCCATCGTGGGCTAAAGCAGTACATGTATGCATATTGGGTGTTACTGCTGGTAAATCCAACTCCTGTATGAACTGTAGTACTACCTGAATATGTATGCCTAAACAGCACAGTATGGTGTACGTGCACATTTATTGGAACCACTGTTATGTGTGTTCCCTGTAGTCCTCACAGATTACATACCTCAGGCATAAGGTCTGGTAACTACTGACACACACAGTACTGTAAGGCACATAGGTAAAGGTCACCTGGGTTGCCATACCTTTGTGTCTGTTATGTATGTCTGCTGTGTGTGTGGGTATGCCTGCACCATGGCCTTGGTCATATGTGTGTTACAGGATGTAACTGCATATCAAGCAACATGTATAGTCTAGTACAGCAGTATGCCACCTATATTAACGAATGTGCACATATGTTAGGCAGGGGTCCGCCATCGACGACTAGTGTGGTATACTGGTAATAGTGTCAGTGGACTTTACATTCATTGCAATGGATTACATATTTCATGATGCATTAGCATGATATATACATCCTGTGGCTAGGTGGTGCATTGTGTCACATACAGTGTGCCATGCACTGTTGTATAGTCTTAAATACTGTTATAACTTTGTTGCTGTGCAAAGCATGGTTTGATATATAGAGTGTGCTAGGCACTGTCAGGTATCTGTGTGTTGAGAACTGATATGTGGTATTGAAAGTGTGCATCTTCTGACAGCCAATAGGTTGCTATATATGGCAGTTAATTTATAGCTGTACTTTAGAATGTTAAGTGTGCCACATGACTTGCTCACACATATTGTTTAATTGCCTTCCAGGGTAATGTCCCACCATCGTAACCCAGCATATAGCACGGCTGAGGAGGAAGCCATTACAGCGAGCCTGGTGCAGCACTATGCACTGCTGTTCTCCAGAACCAGCCAGAACCAGCATGAGCGAGCTGCGCTGTGGCAAGAACTTGTCCGTAGTGTAAATGACATAGGCATGCATAACCGGACATACGAGCAGGTACGCCATCACTGCAGTGATTTAATTAGACATGTCCGGCAGCGTGCGTCTGATATCTGCAGACAACAGCTTGCCACAGGTGGGGGGCGTAGCCATCAATCCCCCCCTCACCAGAGTGGTGGAGCTGCTCCTGAGTCAGGTGGCTCCTGGCCAACCACAACCACAACAATTAACATGTATCATCATGGAGGCCGGAGCCACCCAGCAAGTTGACATGGAGCGTGCAGGTAACATGGCATAGCTGTAGAATACTGTTACCTCTATTGGTAGAGCATGCTTATGTGAGATGTGTACTGTGTAGTTAGATGATGTGGTGCCTAGTGTTGTGCAATACTAATAATTAGGAATATAATCTGTAGGCCTGTGACTGTCCACCATTGTACTAATGTAAGATTGCAAACACATAGTAGCAATGCCACAGTTGTTGCCACTGACAAAGTGTCTGATATCCTTGTAGGTCCCTCTGGTGTGACAGCAAGGCAGCAGAGCCATGCCGGTGAGTGTGTTATACCTTTCATATTGCTAAATAAATGTGCATGTCATAGGTGAGGTGTAGGCTATGTACACATAACACACCTACGCATAATGCATGCTGTGCATGTTTGCTGTGAGACTATGCACATCTTAGTAATGTGGGTAGCTGCCTAAAACACATACAATGCACAGAGCATCCCACACAATTGTGGCAACACTGTAGTGGACATCGGATAGGCAGAGTCGATACACATGCACACAACATACACACCTTTGTCATACGCAGTACACGGTAATGTGCTACACATGGCTTATTCAGACACCCACTGTAAGGTCACACTACAGTATCCCAAACCTCATCCACACAGCACACTTAATATACCTGAGGGGTAGATGCCTCACATGTGGCTGTGCAATACTGTTCAACACATAACACATTCATGTTAGGCAATGCCCCCTATTGGGCACCTCACAAACCCATGTAACAACTGGCTGTGAAATGGTGAATGTAGCCATGGTACTGCAGTTCAGGTACAGCATGCTATGTGCCGGTCTGGCACACATTAGTAGCCTTGAGTGACCACATGATGATGGCTCATGGTACTACACCCCATCCAGTTACAGTGGCCACAGTAATACACATATCATGAATTGCTATGCACCTCAATGTTGTGTGTATGCAGACATATGCACCTATATGCAATATGCATAGAAATCCCCATTTGTAAAAAGTGACATACATATGTCTTGTAATGCTATGGGGTGTATAGGTCACATGACACACATTGTGTATGTGTGATGTTTCATGTTGCAGTTGTGTGGTAGCATGCCATGTCATGGGTGGCACTGGCATTTCCACAATATGTCCTACACTCACCATAACCACTGTACAATGGCTATGTTGAGCAATGGTATTCCATCAGGTATACATGCACCACTCATCCTGTGTGTATACATAACATTCATGTGCTACACCTGTGTCCACAATCATCTGCTAAAGACACAGATGCTCTAATCAGAAATGGATATCTATGTGACACACTGATACACATCCAGACATGGTATGTATACCTGTGACTGATGGTGCACAGGATATTGCAGGGCTTTTAATACCTGCACAGCAATGTTGCGTCCATGTACACATTGCGTTCCAGGGTGAGGCCATTCACTGAACAAAACACACATGCATCAAGGCCATGTATACTGTTATTAGCAATGGCTGTCTACACTCACACTGCATGCTGCTGAGCAACACACGTCCTGCATGCTGTCACATTTGATATAAATGTTTGGCTTGTGATACTGTACCCCAACATCACACGCTATTTATTATGTTCGGGATTGCTGGTGGTGTGTGTGTGTGTGTGTGTGTGTGTGTGTGTGTGTGTGTGTGTGTGTGTGCCTGTACTAGTGAGGAGTGTATTTGTGTGCATGTGTTCATGTGTACATGTGTGCATGTGTGCATGTGTGCTGACATCATGTACAGGTCGTAAAAAGTGTGTCTCCTATCTCCCTCTCACAGGTGCTGATACTGGGCTAGTTCAATGCAGCAGGGAAACTGATGTCACTGAGCATGACAGTGACAATGATGATAGGTGTGTTGAGGCAAAGGCATGTTTGCCAGGGTCTATCACTGGGCCACCAATCGACACTACACAAGTGTCCACCCCATCCATTAACACAGTCATACTGCCAATACATCCGTCACCAATGCCCTTAGCAGAGGGACAGTGTACAGCCAGCATTGGCCAGGACAGTGTGGTATCCATGGCACATGCATCCTGACACAGCAGCCATACCCAGATGTCTGGAAGGGTACCACATAGGCAGATGTCCAGGGGTTCTCGTCGGAGCACTGCTGCCCATCATGCCACTGGCAGACATGCCACAGGTCTGAGTACCTCACGCATGTTCCAGGCTGTCATGGAGGCACAGGCACATATGGAACGGTACACCAGACAGGGACTGAGGGCACAGAGGGCACATAACACTGCTGTAATAGACAGTATCTGTGACCTAGCAGGTGCCATGCGCAATTACACTGAGGTCACTGATAGACGTTGGGGAGAGACACTAGATGTCCTCCGCAATGTCATGTCCATGTGTCAGGACAGTGCGGGATGGTTGAGTCATCAACGTGTACGTATGCCAGCAACAGCAGCAGCTGGCAGTCACCGCAAATGTCCCTCAAGCAACAGCCACTCCCGTAGTGCCAGTACCAGCCCCAGCAATGTTGGGAGTGGGCTGTGCATAGAACGCCCTAGAAGACCATGTGCACGTGGCTCTGGACAGTCCCAGCAGAGACCTGGGTCCAGTGTACATCCATCTACCTCTGGGGATAGTACCCAGTCTGGCATGGTACCTGATAGTGTCAGTAGCACCCCTGCCAGGCACAGGTACCGTATCCATGGCCAGAGATGGTGATCTGTCAAGCCTTGCAGGTACAGTCTGTGGCTGTCCCACAAGTACCCGTATGTGGCGGCCACATGGTGGAACTGTGTGCATGCAGACACACACACACATAATCCAGACACCTAGGGCTAACACATACACACACATTACATCAACATAGCACACACACACACACACACACACACACACACACACACACACACACACACACACATACATGTTGATTGGATGGCTCACTGTAGGCCTCTGGCAGACCAACAACACACCCTGTGCATATGATGAAACCTGTGCCACCTCCTGTCATCTGTATCATCGATGCAGGAACATGCTGCCATAGTGCTGATGCACAGGGTGTCTTTATAGCAGTATAGCAATGTTAGCATTTTGTCAGCAGTAGAGTAAAATGATATGCTTGAAGGTGTAGCTGAGCACGCATGATGCATTAAAGCTATGATTGTCATTGTAGTGTTGTTTACACCAGTGTTAGTTCCAATTGTATATTGTCCACCCACGTGCCACTTGGCTAATGTGTGCAGTATTGGCAGCATGTGTTAGAGAGTGGAGAGTATGTGTGGGATGTGTGTAGCACATATTTGCAGATGTACAGTTGTGGAAATGGTGGAGGTGCACTGTCTGCGTGTACGTGCATAGTGGACACATGGGCAGGGTGACATGCTCTGTATTACACAGTAACACTCTATAGTTTCTATTGGTGGCCAGTATGCATTGTACTACACACATTTTGGAACCTGACTACACATGTGTGTATGACATGGTTTGACACTGTGCTGTGGGTGATACTGTTACTATCTGTCATTGTTTCGCATTCTGGTAGTATACATGACTGCAACAGCCTGACCATAACCAATCGTTAGCTGATGTCCTGACAACTGACACACAGATGTAGGACACACAGCAACATTTGGATCCTTCAGGTACTATACTCTGCCAGTAACCAGTGGTATTCAGCTGCACCAATTACTGAGACCACTCCTGTTTGGCATATGGCTGTCTTAGGTACAAGCAATCACAGTAGGGATATGTCTGTCCACGTGTGCTGATGCATACTGTGGCCTATACTGCATTCTCCAGGTGACACACACACCCTCCACAAGGGTACCATACAGACAGATACCTGTTGTCAAACCCATGCTGTAAAGCTATAGGCAAAACTAAGCATAGTCATCCACCTTTACGGAACATAGTATCCCCACAGTACCACATAGGTAGTAGCCACCAACATCATGAACAGGTACCAATGTGTACATGCAACCTAGTGTTATGTCATCTCTCCTTTGATAATCACATTCCCTAAGGTATTTTGGAATCCCTCAGTGGATCACATAAGCAATCAGGGGTCTGCATGCATGTCCACAAAGGTTGTTGTACACCTATAATGCATAGTCATGATTGACAGACTCTGCTGCGTTTGAACAGGTCTGACATATACCTCAGCTATAAACCTTCCCACACACAATTCAATAGAAACTGTAATGACTGTGTGTGACACGGATGACCTAGGCCAGACATCACTGCAGTGGCTGGCCTTGTCACAAGCACACAGATGTGACCTAAGGTCCGTGAAGCAGCAGCACAGTTTGGCAAAGATGCCAACTGTGTACTTGGATAAAGCAGGCTTCCCACACATGCAATACTTGAGGTGACATGTACGTATATGTATTTGCCTCATAGTTACCTCACATGTGCAATGCCTACTGATATGTCATACGGTAGTAAAAGCAAAGCCCCCAACACTGTCACACACACACTTGTCAAGTACAGGATTCAAACCCCTACCTTACTGCCACTACAGGAGTACACATTTACACGACGCGCTATACACATTACTGTGCATTTTCTTTCCACAGGTATATTTGTAGGGTGGTGACATCATCAGACCTGTCAAAGATTAGTATACCACTTTTAAGGTGTTTGAATACTCTCCAAAAAGGTTGCTCCTCTTCAAGGAGTTCACACACAGACACTCATAGTTGTCAAGTGCAGGATTCAAACCCCTACCTAACTGCTTTATGTCACTACAGGAGTACGCATTTACACGATACGCTATACACATTACTGTGAGCTCTCTTTCCACAGGTATATTTGTAGGGTGGTGACATCATCAGACCTGTCAAAGATTAGTATACCACTTTTAAGGTGTTTGACTACTCTCCAAAAAAGTTGATCTTCTCCAAGGAGTTCACACACAAACAGACATCAAGTGCAGGATTCAAACCCCTACCTAACTGCTTTATTCACTATAGGAGTACACATTTACATGACACGCTATACATATTACTGTGAGTTATCTTTTCCACAGGTATATTTGTAGGATGGTGACATCATCAGACTAGACAAAGTGGGTTGCAGTAAGTGACAATGGGTGGGCTACATAGAAGGAATGTCTGAACACTTTGGCCATGTGATCATCAACGGAGAGTTCACTATCTAACTGTGTCCCCAGAGCCTTCATGACTTTCTCTATACATACTGGTGTACCACCTATGTGTTAATTTGTTTGCACTTTGTTTTAGCAAAACGGGATGACTATGCATTCTTTGTCATTCTTGTTGGGGCATTGAATTGACACCAGGTATCTGTGTCTGTAAGCCCCTTCTGGAGTATGTGTGTGTCAGCCATTGAGTCAATTATGGACCACAGTTAGCAGTCATCTGCAAACCTGTTCAGCCATACTCCTCCCGTGCTTGCCTGTACCTCTGAGCAGTGTCCACTGAACAGGTGGGGTCCCAGGAGCAAGACCTGTGGGATGCCATTTGTGACTGTCCTCAAGTCGTACATGACACCTGCAACTCTGAACATGTGTGTTTGATCTGTGAGAAACTAGGCCACACATCCTGTGACATACCTGTTGATGTTCAGGCTGGTAAGCGTGTCCATGATGACAGAGTGGGGAATGGTGGGTAAAGTCCTTAGTGAGGTCCAGGTGGGCTGTGTGGACTACTTTCACCTCCATCTATGTCCTTGGTTACTGCAGTAAGTCAACTATGTTTAGGAGGCAGGGTCTGCCTTTAACAAGGTGAGCTTGTGTAGAGTCCAGTGTCTGGAGGTCCCCATTGTCTCTGTTTATGGGTTCCATGACAATTTGATCAATAGCTTTGTAGACCAGGCTGAGTAGGCATATAGGGCAATGGTTTACAGGTTCTGTTGTGGCACCCCCTTTGTGGAGCTGGATGACTGTTAGTGTATGCCATTCTTTGTGTACATACCCTGTGGTACGATTGAGTCTGGGCAGTGAATGTAGGTGAGGGTGTAGTTCCTTTTGGGCCTAGTGTAAGATGCAGCCTGGGACACCATTCATTCCCACTGATGCTGTGTTCTTGGCTTTGGAGAGGGCTGTCCTTACCTGCATGTCCATGACATCTGGGGTTCTGCATCCTTTTGTGATGGACACAGGCCCTTTTGGGGGTGATGGGGGGAGGTTTACACTGAACTTGTCCCTCAGGATGTGGCCAATGAAAGCTGGTTCAGTGTATTCCTTGCTATTTGTCAGAAGCTGACAGCATATTTTGAAGTTGACACCTACATGTCTGGTAAAGCTACAGCAAGCTTTGTGGTTGTTATTCTTACAGTCAATGGCAATTTGTATTTTGACAGTGTCCTTGGATTATTCCATGAGCGATCATTGCTACTTCCTAATAATGATCAGTGATGCCTTTCCTTTAGTGAAGTTGGCTCTGTCAGGTGTTAGTTTCCTCCTTCTGTTGTCTAGCTTATTTATGGCCAATGACCACCAGATTGTTTTCTTATTTTTGGAGGAGTGTATCTTGGTTTTATTTGAGATGTCTCGATCCATGCATCCCTGTAGATGCTCATAGGATGCATTTGTAACTGATTTGGCAGATTGTATACCATTTTCCTATATCAAGAGGTCTTTGGAACCTTCCACTTTTGTCTTGGGACGTGTGCAGTTTGCTTTTGAAAATGTCTTCACAGTGGTTTAATTGGCTGGGTGGGGGTGCGTGATGTGGATGTCCAGTGTGATTACTTTATGATCTGATATTACCAGCAAGGGTTTTATCTCTGTTGTGGAACACTGGTACCCCCATGTTGGTGATGATCATGTCCAGTATGGTGTCACCTCTAGTGGCCATGGTGACCAGCTGTTCCAGGGTGCTAGAGCTTTTAAACTCTAGGAAACATTGGGTAATGGACGTTGTACACAAGTGATTCTCCCACTCAGTGTTTGGGTAGTTGTAATCACCTCATATAATGTTGTTTGATAGGACCTTGATATTTTCCACTGTTCTCAGGAATACTCTGTGAGGTTCCTGTGACAAGGTAGATGATCTGTAGAAGGCTACAATCTGATGAGCAGCTTTGCACAATCTTAGTTGCACTTGCATGGTCTCCAAGGCCTCATGCTGTGCCACTAACCTGGAGGTGGGGGTATCCATAAGGTGAATGTGTACACCCCTTTCTTTTGCATTTCACTCGTGGTTTTGGGTCCAAAGGTCAGGGGGATTGTGAGTGTTTTACGTGGAGCATGTCCAACAGCTCTGCATTTGACATAGCTTTGTATGTTAGGCAGTGAACACATCTGAGTAGGCGATATGCAAGGGAGTACTGATGGAGCATTTTGTGATAGTCTGTGTATGGCATGTATTTCAGGCCACTAATGCTCTTTGTGAGGTATTATTGCAGGCTTTCCAGTTGTTGTAGTTGGCGTGTGAGGTACGTAGCAAAAGTGGCGTTGTACTCTTTTATAGTTCTAGTGAGTGATGGGTAGTGGGGAACAATGTCCTCTTCTATTCTGCATGAGACACATTTTGTGATGGGGTGTGCCACATAACAGGGTTTCCTGACTACTGTGGGGATGTGATTATCACTGTTGTGTCCAGTGTCCACCTGTGACCCAAGGTCTCTTGTAACACTTTAAGTATACTACCACCTATGTTGTCATTCTTGGCTTCAGAGCCTTTAACAAAGGGGATGACAATGCACCTTTTGGCACTGAGCTAGAACCCATGGCTTTGACAACAGCCATCTGTCTCAGTGAGGCCCTTTTGTAGGATGTCCATATCTTTAGTGTTTACAATTATGGCTCCTAGTTTGCAGTCCTCTGGAAACTTCAGTAGCCACAGACCTTCCATGTTGAAGTTTATTTCAGGGAAGTAGATACTAAACAGGACAAGACACAGGACTGGACCTTGTGGTACTGCACTCATCACTGGTCCAAAGTCATACTTGGAGTCTGCTACTTTCACAGTGTGTGTTCTGTCGGTAGGCCTGTTGGCAGCACATCTTGTGACATAGCAATTTATATCTAGTTTAGTGGGTTTATCTACATTTCCAGAGTGTGCAGTGGTGTTGTACGCCATGGCAGGATCAACATAGGCTGTGTGAATCACCTTACCCTTGTCGACAGTTCTGTTGACTGCTTCAGTGTCATCTATCAGGTTTAGGTGACATGATCTGCATTCTACAATCCCTACATGGTTGTGGTCCAGGGTTTGGGGATTACAAATGTAATTTTTATATGTTGTATGATGATAAATTCCATGGCCTTGAAGAGTGTGCTCGTCAGGCTACTGGGGCGATTGTTCCTGGGGTCCGTGGTGTCTCCACCCTTGTGTAGTGGGATGACCGTCACTGTGCACCATTCAACAGGCACAAAGCATGAGGTGAGGCTATGACTGCACATGGTACGTCAGTGTGGTGCCTGTTCGGTCTGTGGTTTGTGTGGAACACAGCCTGTGAAGTTATCTGGTCCCATGGCTGCTGTGATACTGGCTTTGGAGAGTGTTTTTTACCTGTGCAGCCGTGATGACAGCAACTTTGCAGTCTTCCATTATAGAGATGTGCTCTTTCATGGGTGAGAGGGGGGTACAGTTAGCACTGATCCTATCTGCAAGGATGTTGCCAATATCAGTTGGGTCGGTATATTTAGTGCCATTGAGCTGTAACTCAGAACAGATCTAAGTGTAGCCATGACATGGACCTGTCTGTTGGGCAGAGATCTCCTGAGTAGACAGTATGCAACATGGTACAAATTGGGTTACACTCATTCTTGTTGCATGGGGCTACTGCTTGAGGCCAGTAATATTCTTGTTAGGGTACTTCAGTGGTCTTTCTGGCTGCTGAACGTGCCTAGTTAGATTAATCGCAAGTGTGTTGTGGTACTCTCTGACGGGTCTAATGACTGTTGAGTACTGGGAACCTCCTTTGACCTACATGTACAAACCTTGGCAGTTTGTGTGAACACAACATGATTTTCTGTTAACTTTGTGAATGTGTTTCTGGTAGTAGAGATGTCTATCCACATTTGTCCATAGATCTCTTATTATCACCTCCGTATTTGGCATAAGTGTGTGAGCATGCCCAGTATGACCTTTCAGTATGTTGTTGCCTGACATTTGCTTCGTTTTTTAAGTGTGTGAGCATGCCCAGTAAGACCTTTTTGTGTGATGCTGAATGAAATCCACTTCATTTGTTGGAGTGTGTGAGCACGCCCAGTATAGACATTTATACTATATGTGTATGGAAAATCAAGTTGTATTTTTACAGCAGGCCTCACCTTTGTATCATAGATCAACAGGGATCATGCTGTGCCTGCAGGGCTTCCATGAGACACTTTGCAGAGACTTAACATTTCTACATACGGGGGCTATTCTTTGTATATTTTTATCCAGGGGCACACTTGATTGTTGCTGTGTGTGTACATACGATGAGGGGTTCACCTGACACTTATACACATTTGCTATGCCTGCACTGCTATGTAGGGTACACCATTTCAGTCTGTACTGTTGCCTATTGTACTGGCTTGAGGTGTACTACTGTACTACACTTCTTAGCATCCAATGCCACATATATTAGATTGCAACTTCATAGCTTACACTGCCTGGCCTGATGTTCCCTGTCTGCATAGGCCTGTAGGGGAGGTTACCCATATGCGTCTTTATGGGCATGTTACAGCATTTCTTTGTGTTTGCATTACTGTACAATTGTCCTGCTGTGTCTGTGCTACTGAAATGCTATCATGGCTTAGTGGTTCAGTACTGTGACTATAGTGCACTGTATCGTGGGTTTGAGCCCTGTCACTGCTTTTTATTTTCATGCTAGGCAGACCAGACTGCTTAAGGGGCAGTAAAGCTAATATGAGCATGTTTACCTGTCTTTGCTCAACTTTGCACGACTTTGCCTGACCTTACCCAACATTGCTCAAATTTGCCCAACATTGCACTAGTTGGCACGGGCAATTTTGTTTACATATTTTGAATATTGGTAAATGCTGCTTAGCACTGCTTTATATTGCTTAAAACATGGCAATCATGCCTCCGGTGGTGCTGCAGGGCTGCTTATGTCAGATGCACATACTACACTCCCTGTACATGTTTGAAAACAGGTAGTGTCGAGTTAGGCATCGCTTTTATTTTATGTGCGAGTCAGTGAGAGGTATCATTTCCAGGGTTCCTACTGAGCCAGTGTATGTGCTATGCATTGCCTCTTTGCCAAGGCCAAGGCATACTGGGCATGCCTGCTTCTGCCTACTGGGGCAGGCTCAGGTTGTTCCTCCTCCGAGTCACGCTGTGCCTGTGCAGGCCTTGGCAATGGTGGGGGGCTGTTTGGCCCTGCCCCATGCTGTTCCTGCTGCAGCTGTTTTCGCAGGATCATATTGTGTAGCATGGCACATACCATACAATTTGGGTACATGTAGTTGGTGAATACAGCAAGGCTCCACCAGATGTGTCCAGGCACCGGAACCGTGACTTGAGCATCCCAAACACACGCTCAATTATATTTCGTGTTTGTGCGTGTGCCTCATTATGGAGTTCTTGTTCAGGTGTGTGTACGTTTCTGATGGGTGTTATCAGACACGGCTCCAGTGCGTATCCAGCATCCCCCACTAGGTGACCATCAGGGATGTCCCCATTGGCAAATGTCTGTTACAGCTGTGTCAGATGCCAGATATGGGAGTCGTGGTAGCTTCCAGGGCAGCCGGCACACACATTCAGTATTATGCCCTGGGCATCGCACATGACCTGGCAGTTGATGGAGTGGAAGCCCTTGCGGTTGATGTAGGCCCTACCCCACTCACCGGCTGGTGCTTTGATGTGTATGTGCGTGCAGTCAATTGCACCCACTACCTCAGGGTATTCCGCTATTTGCTGGAAGAGACGCATATTGCTGGCCAATACTTCATGGGAATTGGGGAAATATACATGATCACCAACATGTACCGACATGGCATTCAGGAACTGGTGCAGTACCCTGGATGCTGATGCCTGTGAAATCCCCATCATATCACCAGTTGGTCTCTGGAAGGTACCTGTTGCTAGTATTCTTAGGCCAACACATACCTTGGTTTCCACTGGGATGGGTTCCCCTCTGTTGGTTCTGTGTGTGAGGCGTGGCCTGCACAGCTCAACAATTTGCTGCAGGAGCTCTCTGGCCACTCTATAGCGCTCCACTATTTCTGGCTCATGTAGCCCCTGGTAGGTTATCCTGGGTCTGTACACTCTTCTCCGTCTCCTCACTGTGGGTTGCTCAGCAACATTCGCAATGGCACCACCCTCAGCATCTTGCACATGTTGCCTTATAATAGCAATGGCAGCCCATAACATTTTTTGTCTCAGTTAAGCTTTTTAGGTTTTCACTTCTCTTTGTATACTGCAGTTTTGCAGTGTTTCTGAGTAAAACATGGGGGAATGTTGTTTGCAGAGTTTTAAGTGATGGGCTGGGCTGGGCTAGTGCACTGCCTGTGTAATTGGCTGATTCTGATTGATTTCATCTGGCAGCTCTGCTAGTTCTCCTTGGTTAACTTCCTACTACTACTTTTCCTTCCTTTTCCCTTTCTGTTTCCACAGGGGGCAGCACCATGCAAACAAGCTCAAACACGCGCACACAAGCGCACACAGCCTTACACAGGCTTACACAGGCTTAGGCGGGTGCACATCAGCGCACACAGGCTTACACAGTCTTACACAGGCTTACACAAGTGCACACAGGCTTACATGGGTTTACAGGCGCGCGCACACAGTGTAAGCATCTTTGCAAGAAACTTTGGTGGTAGCCACAGCGTATGCCTTCGGTTTCTGGCTTTCAGTTCAGACAACTAGGGACACGCTTCTTCCAGTCTTCAGTAACTCACAACAAACACATGCCACTCTGCTCCAATGGGCTTACAGTGTTTGATACATACCCTCTCATGATATTACCTATCTACTACTCTGTTACTCCCCTAATCCTGCTTTTACACTCTAGGGACATGGTTCACATAGTAGGGAAAATTGGGATTCACTATCCTTATACTCATTTGCATAGGATTGCCTACTAATTCTTGGTTACATCTCTCACACTGAGCTTCCCCCCTTAGCAACCACTACTCAGTAGCCATGTCGTCTTCAGCCTGCCATTCACTTGCATGGCAGATGTATATTTGTAATAAAATGCCTATTTTTGCCTTTTAATTTTTTTTTTGTTTTTTAGAGCGCCGCAAGTTTGCGCGACACTGCACTACGCTTAAACATCGGGGATCGGGGAAAAAAATATTTTAATTTTTAAAAATTTTTGCAACACATATAAATGCCACTGGCCTTATATTTGGCCATTGGCATGCTTCCTCAACTGGATGCATCCTTTATTTGGAGCTGTCATTGCTCCATTTTGCTATTTGCAGAACGGTACTCGGTTACCAACTGAGTACATTTCTACAAATAACACTACTCTTACTCGGACAGGTTAGTGTTTCCTGGATCGCAAATTTACCTCATTTGCATAGCTTTCAGCAGCAAATGAGGTAATTTGCATAAACTAACCCTGTCCGTGCAAGAGTCGTTTTAGGATCTCTCTTGCATGCCCCTGCCAACTATTCCTGGATTGCTCGGCAGACATGTTGGCTTGCTGGAGTCTTACTCTACTCTTAGACTCCGTGCAAGCCTTCATGAATCTGGCCCGGAGTCTGAAATATACATGTTGCCTTATAATAGCAATGGCAGCCCATAACATTTTTGTCTCAGTTAAGCTTTTTAAGTTTTCACTTCTCTTTGTATACTGCAGTGTTGCAGTGTTTCTGAGTAAAACATGGGGGAATGTTGTTTGCAGAGTTTTAAGTGCTGGGCTGGGCTGGGCTAGTGTACTGCCTGTGTAATTGGCTGATTCTGATTCATTTCACCTGGCAGCTCTGCTAGTTCTCCTTGGTTAACTTCCTACTACTACTTTTCCTTCCTTTTCCCTTTCTGTTTCCACAGGGGGCAGCACCGCACAAACAAGCTCAAACACGCGCACACAAGTGCACATGTGCGCACACAGCCTTACACAGGCTTACACAGGCTTAGGCGGGAGCACATCAGTGCACACAGGCTTACACAATCTTACACAGGCTTTTGCAGGCACACACAGTCTTACACGGGTTTACAGGCGCGCACACAGTGTAAGCATCTTTGCAAGAAACTTTGGTGGTAGCCACAGCGTATGCCTTCAGTTTCTGGCTTTCAGTTCAGACAACTAGGGACACACTTCTTCCAGTCTTCAGTAACTCACAGCAAACACATGCCACTCTGCTCCAATGGGCTTACAGTGTTTGATACATACTCCCTCATGATGTCACCTATCTACTACTCTGTTACTCCCCTAATCCTACTCTTACACTCTAGGGACATGGTTCACATAGCAGGGAAAATTGGTATTCACTATCCTTATACTCATTTGCATAGGATTGCCTACTAATTCTTGGTTACAGCTCTCACACTGAGCTTCCCCCCTTAGCAACCACTACTCAGTAGCCATGTCGTCTTCAGCCTGCCATTCACTTGCATGGTAGATGTATATTTGTAATAAAATGCCTATTTTTGCCTTTTATTTTATTTTTTTTGTTTTTTAGAGTGCTGCAAGTTTGCGCGACGCTGCGCTACGCTTAAACATCGGGGATCGGGAAATATATTTTAATTTTTTTTAATTTTTGCAACACATATAAATGCCAATGGCCTTATATTTGGCCATTGGCATGCTTCCTCCACTGGATGCAGCCTTTATTTGGAGCTGTCATTGCTCCGTTTTGCTATTTGCAGAACGGTACTCGGTTACCAACCGAGTACATTTCTACAAATAACACTACTCTTACTCGGACAGGTTAGTGTTTCCTGGATCACAAATTTACCTCATATGCATAGCTTTCAGCAGCAAATGAGGTAATTTGCATAAACTAACCCTGTCCGTGCAAGAATCGTTTTAGGAGCTCTCTTGCATGCCCTGCCAGCTGTTCCTGAATTGCTCGGCAGACATGTTGGCTTGCTGGAGTCTTACTCTACTCTTAGACTCTGTGCAAGCCTTCATGAATCCGGCCCGGAGTCTGAAATATACATATTGCCTTATAATAGCAATGGCAGCCCATAACATTTTTTGCCTCAGTTAAGCTTTTTAAGTTTTCACTTCTCTTTGTATACTGCAGTGTTGCAGTGTTTCTGAGTAAAACATGGGGGAATGTTGTTTGTAGAGTTTTAAGTGCTGGGCTGGGCTGGGCTAGTGTACTGCCTGTGTAATTGGCTGATTCTGATTGATTTCACCTGGCAGCTCTGCTAGTTCTCCTTGGTTAACTTCCGACTACTACTTTTCCTTCCTTTTCCCTTTCTGTTTCCACAGGGGGCAGCACTGCGCAAACAAGCTCAAACACGCACACACAAGCGCACACACGCACACACAGCCTTACACAGGCTTAGGCGGGTGCACATCAGCGCACACACGCTTACACAGTCTTACACAGGCACATACAGGCTTACACGGGTTTACAGGCATGCACACAGTGTAAGCATCTTTGCAAGAAACTTTGGTGGTAGCCACAGCGTATGCCTTCAGTTTCTGGCTTTCAGTTCAGACAACTAGGGACACACTTCTTCCAGTCTTCAGTAACTCACAGCAAACACATGCCACTCTGCTCCAATGGGCGTACAGTGTTTGCTACATACTCCCTCATTATGTCACCTATCTACTACTCTGTTACTCCCCTAATCCTACTCTTACACTCTAGGGACATGGTTCACATAGCAGGGAAAATTGGGATTCACTATCATTATACTCATTTGCATAGGATTGCCTACTAATTCTTGGTTACATCTCTCACACTGAGCTTCCCCCCTTAGCAACCACTACTCAGTAGCCATGTCATCTTCAGCCTGCCATTCACTTGCATAGCAGATGTATATTTGTAATAAAATGCCTATTTTTGCCTTTTATTTATTTCTTGTTTTTTAGAGTGCCGCAAGTTTGCGCGACGCTGCACTACGCTTAAACATCGGGAATCGGGGAAAAAAAATATTTTAATTTTTAAAAATTTTTGCAACACATATAAATGCCAATGGCCTTATATTTGGCCATTGGCATGCTTCCTCAACTGGATGCATCCTTTATTTGGAGCTGTCATTGCTTCGTTTTGCTATTTGCAAAACGGTACTCGGTTACCAACCGAGTACATTTCTACGAATAGCACTACTCTTACTCGGACAGGTTAGTGTTTCCTGGATCGCAAATTTACCTCATTTGCATAGCTTTCAGCAGCAAATGAGGTAATTTGCATAAACTAACCCTGTCCGTGCAAGAGTCGTTTTAGGAGCTCTCTTGCATGCCCCTGCCAGCTATTCCTGGATCACTCGGCAGACATGTTGGCTTGCTGGAGTCTTACTCTACTCTTAGACTCCGTGCAAGCCTTCATGAATCCGGCCCAGAGTCTGAAATATGCACTACTGCTATTTTAATAAGGTAAGCTGTTTATTTTTAAAATAACGCTGTTGTATAATAAATATACACTATGTGAGGGGTAAAGGTAATTTACATTTACCATGGGTTGCAAGGCTGTAATTTGGACATTCATGCATTCCCCTTGTGACTAAATGGCTCCTCCTACCTCCTGAAAACCTACATTACCTACACCTTGATATGGTACATAGCTATACATTGCAATGGATATTTTTGTGTCTGCTATTGAAGTATGCCACACTCCAGTCAGAAACCAGGTCACTGTACATCTCACCACATAGTTTGGCAGCCTCACTAAAATACAGAAAACTGTAGCTAACTACCATATTAATTAGCATACTTTTAGAACAAGCACAACTTTAAATGTTGCTAAGCAGCAGAACAAAGGTGAAAAAAGCATTAATTAATGCCATTATAAAATGTCATACACAGTGACAGAGTTTTGACTAATGTATATATTTACCAACATTAGCCTTCATGATCAAACAGTGCCCCAAACCCTAGATAAATATGAATTAGGAACTCAGTGGCTGCAAATACTGACATATGTAAGGCAAAATATTATAAAATGTACCCTTCAAAAAGACACTAGAAAATAAAAAATAAACTTAAAATCGTTACACTTTATTGAAATTATTTGATGAAAATGTATCTATATTCCATAATGATATCATAACTTAATGCAAACAGTGATAGTTCCTCTACACACTGAAATATGCACAATTAATATGCATTGCTATCCAAACTTGTTTTAACAGAAGTAAAATTATTCAGTATTATTGTACTCAATAAAATATACAATATCCTTCCAATAAGTCAGTAAAAAACAGATGGCAAAATTTCATCTTGCTGTATATATTTCTATAAAGCAAATACATACATCTGACTTTGAAGTCATTGGATATGCTATCAGATCACTGAAATATGTAGAAGGATGTGATGCTTAGAAAGAAAAATAATCAGTCTTAGTTTGTAGTTGTAAGCATAAGCATTTTCAATTTTATTTCTATGGACATACATTTATATAAACTGCAGATTATAAGCCACTGATTCTCATATAAGCAGCACAGATTCATACCATAAATTCATAATCCCCTGGATTCTCAAAAGCTTGCACGGAGTGCAAGATCGGTACAGGAACTCCAGCAGGCAATATGTCTGCCATGCGATCCAGGAACAGCCTGCAGGGGCGTGCATGAGTGCCCCTGCACTAATCCTGCACGGACTAAGCCCTGGTATGCAAATCACCCATTTACAGGAGAAATCTATGCAAATTAGGTGATTTTGCAATCCAGGAAGCTTGCAACAGTCCGTTTAAGACTAGTGCTATCTACAGAGATAGTAACCGAGTACATTTCTGCAAAATCCAAAACGGAGGTTTGACAGCCCCAAATAAAGACTGCCATTGGCATTGCAAAAAACAAAATAAATACAAAAATCCGCTTTTATTTTTTTTAGCCGATCTTGGCTATTTAAGCGTAGGGCAGTGGTGGGCAAACGGAATCGGGGGAAAATAAAAAAATAAACCTAAAACAAGCAGTCTAACTAAAATCACTTTTCTGCCATGCAAGTCAATGGCAGGCAGAAGACAACCTGGCCAATGAGTAGTGGTTGCTTAGGGGGAGGCTGAGTGTGAGACATGTAACTATGCATTAGCTGGCAATCCTATGCAAATGAGGGGAAAGATAGTGAATCCCAGTTTTCCCCAGCATGTGAGTCAGGTCCCAATAGTGTAAGAGTAGGAATAGCTTGGTGCAAGCCTAGGAGTTAGGTGACATCATGGGAGGGGGTGTCAGGCATACTGTAAGCAGATTGGAGCCCTGTAGCTTGGGTTTGCTCCCAGCTTAGCACAGGTAAGTTAGGTGGTGTGTCTAAATCTGCTTAGCACTCTTTACAAAGCCTAAGCTGGTGTACGTGCCGCGTACCAGATTTTGCAGGAATAAAAAAGAGGTTAAACCAGGAAATAGCAGCAGTGTGCACATTTGAGCACTCTGTTTGCATGGCACGCACACGGGATTAAACAGGAAAGCAATGGGAAGAGAAAACAGCAGTAGGAAGGTAATCAAGGAGGACTAGCTTAGCTGGCAGGTGAAATGTATCAGAATCAGTCAATTACACAAGCAGCAGACCAGCCCAGCCCAGAACACTACTGTAAACTATGCAAACACCTTCCCCTTTGTTTTTTTCCACACTCTACACCACCAGTGTAAACAAGCGGGGAACTTTTAAGACTCACTACAGCAAAATGATAAGGGCTGCAATAGCTATCATACAACAACTTGTGGAAGAGGCTGAGGGTGGTGAGGATATGAATGCTGTCCACCACCCCACAGTGAGGAGACAGAGAAGAGTTTACAGACCCAGGGTAACCTACCAGGGGCTACATGAGCTGGAGAGAGTGGAGCACTATAGGGTGGACATGGACCTCCTACAGCAAATTGTTGTGCTGTGCCAGCCACACCTCACACACAGAACTAACAGAGGGGAACCCATCCCAGTGGATACCAAGGTATGTGTAGGCCTAAGAATACTAGCTACAGGTACCTTCCAAAGGCCAAACGGGGATATGATGGGGATTTCCCAGGCATCAGCATCAAGGGTACTCCACCTGTTCCTGGATGCTATGTTAGCACATATCAGTGAGCATGTATGTTTCCCCAACACCCGTGAGGCATTGCCAGCAATATGCAACTGTTCCACCAAATAGCAGAATACCCTGAAGTAGTGGGTGCTATAGACTGCACGCACATATGCATCAAAGCACCACCTGGTGAACGGGGTAGGGTCTACATCAACCTCAAGGGCTTCCCTTCCATCAACTGCCAGGTTGTGTGCAATGCCCAAGGCATAATAATGAATGTGTGTGCTGGCTGCCCAGGAAGCTATCACAATTCCCACATCTGGCATCTGACGCAGCTGTACCAGAGATTTGCCAATGGGGACATCCCTCATGGTCACCTAGTGGGGGATGCTGGATACGCACTGGAGCCATGGCTGATGACACCCATCCGAAAAGCACACACACCTGAACAAGAACTCCATAATGAGGCACACGCACAGACCAGAATTATAGTAGAGCATGTGTTTGGGTGCACAAGTCATGGTTCCAGTGCCTGGAAACATCCAGTGGAGCCTTGCAGTACTCACCAGCTACATGTATCCAAATTGTCCTTGTATGTGCCATGCTACACAATATGATCCTGCAGAAACAGCTGCAGCAGGAACAGCATGGGGCAGGGCCACATAGCCCCCCACCATTGCCAAGGCCTGCACAGGCAAAGAGTGACTCAGAGGGGGAACAACGTGAGCCTGTCCCAGTAGGCAGAAGGAGACATGCCCAGTATGCCCTGGCCTTGGAAAAGAGGCAACGCATAGCACATACACTGACACAGGAGGGACCCAGGGAATAACACTTCTCTCTGACTCTCACATACAGTTAAAGGGATGCCAAACATTACACTACCTGTGCCTAACCATGTGTAGGGAGTGTACTATGTGCATCCAACATAGGCAGCCCTGCAGCACCACCCTCAGTACTGGGACACCCACAAGGTAAGTGACTCACACATGCCAGTCGTGGGGGGGGGTCACATATCCAACAAAAGTCACAGCCAGCAGGGCAGGTGTAGACAAACACAAACAAAGGCTGTGCTATGGCCTCTGAATGAGGCCTATGAGTAACCTCCCCCAGGCCTACACAGACAGACTACAGAAGGTCAGGCAGTGGGATGTCAGTTCTGAAGGGTAGGAAGTCAGAAACTAATATGTAGGTAATTAAAAGCTAAGATCTGTAGTACACTGATATGCCTCTAATCAACACGATAGGTAAGACTTCAGACTGAAATGGAGTACCTGACATACCAGTACAGTCCTAGCAAATGTGTACAAGTGTCAGGTGTGTCCATCCATCCGACGTAGAAATGTAGTCACAGTCAGGTGTGCCCCCCTAATCCTGTGTAGAAACATAGAAATAGTCAGGTGTGCCCCCCCCAGCCTACATAGGAATGTAGTCACCGTCAGGTGTGCCCCCCATTCCTGTGTATAAATGTAGAACAGTCAGGTTTGCCCCCCCATCCTAGGTAGAAATATAGTAACAGTCAGGTGTGCCCCCCAATCCTGTGTAGAAATATAAAAATAGTCAGGTGCACCTCCCCCCATCCTACGTAGATATATAGTAACAGTCAGGTGTGCTCCCCCCAAATCCTGTGTAGAAATGTAGAAATAGTCAGGTGTGCCCCCCATCCTACGTAGAAATAAAGTAACAGTCAGGTGTGCCCCCACAACAATCTTGTGTAGAAATATAGAAATAGTCAGGTGTGCCCCCCCATCCTATGCAGAAATGCAGTAACAGTCCATGCCAAATGATCGACCGATACCCTGCAGAGACAGCATGCTACCTATACATGTACAACTGAAAGGTCAGCATTGCAGTACAAACTACCTGGATTTGATCCACACATTCAGTACAGATGGTCATACTGGGCATGCCCACACACTTATAGCAATGAAGGCAATGTCAGTCAACAACATACTGAAAGGTCATACTGGGCATGCTCACACACTTAAACACCTGAAGGCCATGTCTGCAAACACCAGTAGACCAGACATATCTGGCAGCCGCAGATGTTAGTGCAGACACTCCTCCGTATGCACCAGTCATGCTTTGCACACACAGTGGATAGGAATGCAGGCATATATGTAAGAACAACACACTATAATAAGCCAAAGGTAGACATACATAGATGTGTGGAAGAGGGTGACTGTGACAAGGAGACATCCAGGCCTGTCCCACCCAGCACATAGCCAAAGGGCCACAACCACACAAGGGTCAGATGTCACTCACTGCAGATACTAGCCACCAGTATCTGTCAGCATTACACAGTATTTGGTGCACGTGCCAGCTGTGCAACATGACTGTTCAAGGAAGTAGTCATCTAGCAGCTGTATACATGCACCTGTGAAATATAACCCAGGTTGTGCCCGCATGTGGCGTGTCAACCCCTAGATGAATAGATTATGGCCCATGCACACACACTGCCCTTCCCATAGCCCCACTATGACAAGCCTGCTGAGGTCATCCACTGTGAAATACACCTTTGGGAGAATTTTATCCCAGTAATTTCCACGGTGTGCCCCATAGCTGTGCACTGCTGTAGTGTGATAAATTAGTTAGGTAGGAGTCCTAACCCTAGCTTTGGCAACTGTGTGTGTGTCTGTCCATCTCTCTCTGTGTAGAGAGCAATGCTTTTTAGGGTAGTCACACCCCCTACAATTTATATGCATACCTTTGGCAAGGCTGCTGATGTCATCCACCTAGAAATACACCTCTGGGAAGAATGTAGCCCAGTAATCTCCATAGTGCATGCCATAACTGCTGTAGTGTGATACATTAGATAGATAGGTGTTCTAATCCCAGACTTGGCAATTGCCTGTCTGTGCAGAGAGCAATGCTTTTTAGGGTAGTCACACACCATACAATTCATATGCTCTACTTTGGCAAGGCTGCTGATGTCATCCACCTAGAAATACACCACCGGGAAAGATGTAGCCCAGTAATCTCTGTAGCGCATGCCATAACTATGTACTGCTGTAGTGTGCTATAGACCTCTGTGAGAGGTTCTATACCCACACATGTCAGTTGTGGATGTTTTGTGTGTGTTTCAATGTTTGTGTGGGGAGAAATGCATTTTAGGCTAGTCACACTCACTACATTCCAAATGGCCTACTTTGGCAATCCTACTGATGACAGCCAATGTGATATACACCTTTGGGAAAGGAGTACTCCAGTAATCTCTGTGGTGTGTACTATAACTGTGTAGTGTAATAAACTAGATATATAGGGGTTCTACTCCCAGACATGACAGAAGTGTGTGTGTGTGTGTGTGTGTGTGTGTGTGTGTGTGTGTGTGTGTGTGTGTGTGTGTGTGATACCTGGGCCCAATGTGGAGTGGGTTTTGCAAATTTCTTATATGGTGGCCCTAGTATATATCACAATGTTCACTGTACAAGGAGAACAGATGTGAAATAGCCGAGAGGCTGGGGTGCAAATCCATACCCAGAAATGTGGCATCTAGGCCAGGCAATCACAGTTAGCAACCCCAGTATTACCCAGAGCACACTCTCAACCCACGTCTCATACACACACACACATACACACACACACACACACACACACACACACACACACACACACACACACACACACACATGCAGAGGCAACAGCCAATATGTGTGTAGTACACTGCATATTGGCAACTGATACTAATTATGGAGTGAATGCAGTGGCCTACAGAGGGCATGGCACCTTGTCCATCTGTCCAATAGGCACATACATGCAGACAGTGTACCATCCCCATGTTTCCCACTGGACATCTGCAACACTTGTGGTGCCATCACATGTGACCCACAAAGGACATACCTGAAGACATGCCCTGTATGGTCAGATGCCACACCAGAGAATGTTGTTAGCATGCTATCAATGTAGGTGCAGGGATAGCCTGCTGTCCATTACCAGTTCCTGCTACAGGTGGCCATGACTGGTGCATCTGATGATAATCTGTGTACACAACATGGGCCCGACACCCCAGGTACAGTTCCACATGTCACTGTACATGCATGTGGGAGGTGTGCACATCCCAGACACTGTCCATGTCATGGACTAAGGAACACATTCATGGCAAGTGATATACAGCATTGGCCACACGCAATAGTCACCCAGTTGACTGGATGGTGGATACAATATCTACCTGTGTGGGCAAATGCAGAAAGCACAGCCCTGAGCCACAATGCAGACCACTGTCATGTGACCTGATGCCAAAGTATAGCCATCACCAAGCCTTGTACAGAAGTCTGGCACAGTCGACCATCACATACCCATGCAAAAATGCACTTATGCATGTCAGTACTGCCACCTTGTATGTTTGTGTGTGTTGTATGATGCGTATGCTCACATCCACACTCACTACAACCCCCAGTGGCATACTGAAGCATGTTGTCTGATGTCAGACACCTCCCCATACCTTTTGCCCATATAACCTCCATATGACCCGTGTGGTGCATGTGATACCTGCACAGTAATGTGTTGTGGCAATCTCACTAGTGATGAGCTGTATCCCTGGCCCTGGGAAGTGTGTCATTGTGTGTGTGTGTCCCTGTGAGAGTGTGGCTGTGTTGATGCTGGCACCTGTTCATGCAGACAGGCACATGTACTTCACCTACCATCTTCTTCTTCTTTCAGCTTTTTCCTGGTTAGGGGTTGCCACAGCAGATCACCTGTCCGCTCATGATTGGTAGTGGAGTTTTACAGTGTCGAGTTATCAGCCCGGCGCACAACCTTCCACGGAAGGTACACACATGCACGCACTCACACCTGGGGTCAATTTAGAGTGTCCAATCCACCTACAGCATGTATTTGGGATGTGGGAGGAAACCAGAGCACCCATGACCACAGGGAGGACATGCAGACTCCACACAGCAGGCACCCCAGCCAAGGATCAAACCGGAAAACCTCTTGCTGTGAGGGGACAATGCTAACCGCTGCACCACCTTGGCCATACTTCACCTACCGTATAGCTACCATATCCCTGTTGCAGATGTCACTCACCATCACATATGTGTTTTGAGGACTCCACAGCAGGTAACCTATGTGGCACATCCAATAACTGCATAGGACTGTGATAGCAATACATAGTTGTCAGAGGTTTGATACCCTGTGCTGGTAGGTGTGTGACACAAACATGCTTAGGTTTTACTCTCCCACCCCTCCCTGACTTGTCAATGTCTCTGTCTGCCTCTTTCACTCCCTCACTGGTGGATGTGGTGACCTACAACTGCTTTTCTTAGGCAGCAGCAAGTGCATTTTAAGTGATTCTCATGATCAGCTGATGGCCTCTGCATGAATTGCTGCTCTCCCTTAGCTGCTTGCATGTGGAACAACTGTGGCAACATTCCCATAGCCAGTTGCATGGAAACACACTCCAATATCTAGGAACATCATGTTGGTGTTGGGCCTTTTCATTCACTGTGAGCAGGTACT
The DNA here is from genome assembly GCF_019279795.1 of Protopterus annectens. Classification (NCBI taxonomy): domain Eukaryota; kingdom Metazoa; phylum Chordata; order Ceratodontiformes; family Protopteridae; genus Protopterus; species Protopterus annectens. The sequence continues at coordinate 1,723,185,037 of NC_056743.1, read as the reverse complement.
AGATCTGTTGCTTGGCAAACAGCATCTCAGATGGATTGGGGATATACCTCTAACAACATACACTGTGGAAACAGGGCAACACACAGGAGGGGAATGTGCCTGACCTGACTACAGACTGTAAGTGTTGCTGTACTGCATTTGGAGTAATGTTGTTTTAACTGTGTGTGTGTGTGTGTGTGTGTGTGTGTGTGTGTGTGTGTGTGTGTGTGTGGATATGGCTGTCCTACATGTTTTAATACCTGCCATGTCAGTTCTATGTGTATAAGGAATCCCCATCTGTAGGGTCATCTGCAGACTTAGCAGTGTGTTCTGCCTTTGGTGTCACGTGTTACCCACAGAGCATCTATCCGTGAACTGCAGAATGTAGTGTGAGGATTGCAGTCTGTAGATGGTGAAAACCATGACAGTTACTGACCTCATATCCCTCATAGGATATATGTTGCAACAAACCCTGCTACAACAGTATCTATATGAGGTTATCACAGCAACATGTCAATATTAGCCCTGTGTATGTGCTTCCAGCCACAACTCTGTCAACCTTTGTACATATCTTGTGCATTAAGGGGTGCATATGTGCTGTACACCATCATTAGTGTCATCATATCTGATAACAAGCCAATGAGATATCAGACTGCTACACATGTTATGTACAGTAGGGGTTAAATTTGATGACATGACCTGGACATTCTGAGGTTGTTTGTAGAGTACTGAGGTCGGTGTACTTATGGTGAATGCCGACTGTGTGTATTGTTAATATGTATCTTGGCCTGTGTACAGACTGTGGAAGATGTCATCATCCTAGGTCCCGTCCTATCTGATGTTACATGCTGCTCCACTGTATGTTACCATATTGGCTGACATGTTTGTAGGGCCATACACACACATGTCCCCTGCCACAGACGGGCATCAGACCACACTGTGTAGTGGCCCAGTATACGTAGGGTTAGTTTGTGAGTGGCACATATGAGGATGGTGTTGAACAGATAGTCTATATACTGTAATATTATGCTAGCTTACCATATGTGGCTGCGGCTGTGTTCACATTGGTTGTGGTTATGCACTTCCACACAGGTGTATCTTAACCTGTGCTGTGACATGCCTGTAGAGCCTGCTATATATGCAGGTACATGTACATTCCCCCATAGGAGATGTGTCCAGTGTTGAGCCAGTCTGCCTGTAGCCTGCACAGTGCTTTGTTACATGCCTAGCAGCTTAGTGTACTTACCCAGTGAGGTGTCATGTCCAGATAATTTCCAGATGTACTGCTGCCGGCCCTCCCTTAACAGTCATGTGTGTCAAACAGAGCAGTGGGATGATGTACAGATGTATGTCAATATCTAGTGGGTTGTATGTGGCCATGGCACCTCTGTACCAGCAGTTATTATATGTTAGGACAGACAGAGGTGTGTGAATGCATAACCTATGGGGCGAATGTATACCAGTCATTATGTGTTGTACCAATCTACATGGCTGTTAACATCCATATTGTCAGGCTTGGTCCACATGTTCTGCACTAAGGGGTTCTGTGTATACCTCTGGACTGTACACAGTGTGTCAGGATGTGCACATCTATTGGTCAATATCTCTGCTATAGTCCACATGAGCATTACATACTTGCAGTGGTACTGTACTATGATGTCCTTAGGATGTCTGTCAGTAGCCAATGGCACACATGTGAAAAGCAGATGTGACCTCCCATTAGTCTGCTAATATACCTGCTATACATGTCTGACATCCCCCTTGCACTATAAAGGTGGGACTATAGGGGCTGAGGTAGGGCAACACCCCATGTTCAGGACATATGGTGAATATATATGTACATATGATTATCCAGATATCTGTATAGATAACTACACATGTACATATTGACATATATAGATAGGTGTGTATATGTACATATATATACATATTCAGAGCAGTATATGTCTACACATATACAGATAGAGATGCATATGCACATATATGTATAGCACGCTGCCATGCCTGCCAGCAGTCCACTGCTGTTGTATCCCCCACACATATGGTGGGGCTAGGGCCATATATGTGTGGGCTTCACCTACACAATACATGTGTGCCCATATGCACTCCAGAGCCCAGTGTATGTAAAAGTGGTATATGGCCCTGTATTATTGAGTCTGGGGGGTGCACCATACATAACTTAAGCTTTTACAACATGTGGGGGTATTAGGGGTGAGCTGCCTTAAGGTATCTGGATTGGATGTATAGTACCATACATGTCACCCATCTTGACATTACTTACATAAAGTGGGTTACTGCGGGCCTACTGCCTACTGCCATACAGACGGTTCTGTTTGCCAGTGTGCCTGTGATGGTGTCAGTTATGTCTTGTTATTTAACAGTTACATCCCATTTGGTCAACTGAAGTCTTTACCACATAGTGATTGTGTATAGAGTGTAGATAGAGGCTGCTGGACTATACACCTGCATCACTTACTGTTGATTGTGTGGTATCCTGTAGCCCAGTCTGTCTTTACTAATGTACAATTTGAAGGGCTTGGCCTGAACAGCAACAGGTGTAGACCTTTCCAGACTACTGTATTCGTATAACTGTTTCACAGTTGCATTACTCTGTTGATATGGAAGACAGTGTCTGAACAGCTATATGACATGGCATATAAATCTGTAATAGTACAAAAATAAAGGTATTCCATTTCTGCAAACCTGTGTGTGGTGTTTATCCTATGACCTCTCTGTGGGTATATGTTGCAGGCAACGAATGTCATTTGTATGGGTGGCTCATCCAGTCTCCAGTTGTGAGGGTGTTAACTGTAGGCATAGTGGCTGTACCATACTGTGTGTGCCTACTACATAAATATCTTACTGTGCATATGTCTGCATGTGTATGTGTAGTCACATGTATATATATATATGTGTGTGTGTATATATATATATATATATATATATATAAATATATATATATATATATATATATATATATATATATATATATATATATATATACATATATATGTATGTATGCATATCTCCATTATCTCCATCTGCATATATGTGTCTGTGTATATGTATCCTTGGGATGTTGATATCTTCCACATTTTACATTTCCTATGTGAGCCAGACTGTACTGCATTATATGTTATGAATACCAACCTGACATCATACAGGTGGGATGTAGTACTGTTAACATCATGTGCCCATGTCATGTCAGGTCCTGGTTATGGGATATGCAACACTTGGTAGTGTATTGCAGGGTAGATGTGTTTGGCTGTGGGGGGTATGCCAATTCTAACAAGACATATATTGTTTGGGGCCTCTCAACCCCATTAACAGTGCATGTGGACATATATGTTTCTATTAATCTATCATTGCTATTTACAGATGTATGGCCATATATACCTATAAAGGTATATATATATTTGCTTACATATTTATGACTATGTCCATATATACCTACGGAGATATATATCTGCATACATAGATGTAACTTGCTGTGTATATGTAGACATATAGGTGTTGACATATATATGTGTAGAAGTCGGCATTTGCATGTATATATGTTCATATATATTTATATATATGTATATATTTCTACATATATATTATATATCTACATATATAGATATGTTGTATCTGTTTAAATATTAATATATTCACACACACATACATCTAGATGTTGGTATTTATTCTCTGTACTCTTGCTTGACTGGGCTGGATGTTATATTTCTGAAAACATCAGATTTATGTATATCTGGCATGGCTTAGTGGTAAATCACTTTGTGTATGGTGTGCATGGTCCTGGGCTCAAGCCTTACAGAGGCTGTTTATTTTGTTGCTGGGCAGAACACAGGCCATTAAGGCACTTTAAAGCAGTTTTAAGCGGGTTTGCGTGGAGGTAAGCACTGCTAACTTCCGGTTACAGTTTCTTACACTCAGCTTCTAAATTGCTTAACGTGTGTAGGCATTGCTTACCCCCACACAAACAGGCTTAAACCCACTTACTGCTGCTTAAAAGTGCTTACTCCCACTTACCCCATGCTAATTTCTTTAAAAGAAAATAAAAAAGAGGTTGATAGGAAAGTGGTTAAAAAAGGGGCACAAAGAGGGAAAGGCAGTAAATAAAATAGCCAGAAATGTGCAAAAAGGGTATATGGAAGGCCAATGGCTGCTCATTTCTTCTGCAGCAACAGCTATGCATATACACTGAATTTGGAGGTAGATTTTGACAATCAAACCCTGGGTGGGGGTGAGGACAACAATAATTCATTCAAGTGTGTTAGCCTTTTCTGTGTTTATTTACTGTATTATTGCATTATTTAGCCTGTTTCAACAAAAAGAAATACTATCTTGTTTGCTCATTTCCCACCATTTCTAGTCAGTCCATATCCCAGGCTTTGCTTGTCTCAGGACTTTATTTTCTGTGCTCAGAGCTATCCAGACCTTGCTGTGGTAGTGGGAAGTCCTACTGCTTACTAGTGAGACTGGTGAGCATTGTACTGCCTATCTAATGCTAGAGGAGTGGTTTCCAGCTCTGAAGTTGTAATTTTATTAGCCTTTTTGGGCTGATTTCTATCCCTTTTAACTTTCTGGCTTAAAAACGTGTGTGTGTTTGCACATTTTTCACATTGTGCAGCACTGCGAGGCTACAGTTAAACTATTCCAGGTGCCAGAAAGTCTGCTCTTCAAATTTTCCCTTAGAATTAGCTGGTTTCTCAGTAGTGGCACTAAAATCTGAATCCCTGTGACTAGCACTTGCTCTAGAACCTGCTGAAAAGCACTAGGAAGCCTGAAACTGATTCAAGCACTCAGCTCTCCTTGTCAATAAGGAGAATTTAATTATAGGCACTAAACAGCTTATAATTGCAAAGTACCTTGCAAAGGTAAGGGAAAACAGCTCTTAAACTTTACAAGAAAGCACTAGGAAGCCTGAAACTGATTCAAACACTCAGCTCTCCTTGTCAACAAGGAGAAATGAATCACAGGCACTAAACAGCTTATAACTGCAGAGTACCTTGCAAAGGTAAGAGAAAACAGCTCTTAAACGTTACAAAAAAGCACTTAAACAGGCATGTCCAAGGGTCAGCTTTTGGTGATTTCTCCTGTCCACCTGGTGAATCTGGGCATACTGGGGCAGTGCGGCAACTGCCTCATATACACAGACAATCCTCTCCTCCTACCACCCAACACTACAACCTGTGAGAGATGCACTTACATAGCCAAACTGGAAGCTAAGCTCTCTCCGGCCAAGATTGTGCTAGACAGTCAAGAGGAGAAGGTTAACACCTGCATTACACCTCAAGCAACTCATAGCCCTTCAAAACCCACACCATCAACACCCACACATAGCAACACTAAACCCACATATGCAAAGGCCCTTAAGATTAACCTGCCCAAGCAACAAGGACCTCCGAAGCCGAAACGCAAACAAACACCAGTCACGACCAAAGTGACACATAGCTCACAACACTGGTATGCCACCCAACAACAGCCCATAAGGCAAGACGATGTACCCAACACTTTAGTCATAGGTGACTCTATAGTCAGGCACACTGATGTCCCACTCACCAAGCTGAACAAGGAGAAAATTACAGTCAGCTGCCTGTCAGGTGCCAGGATCTGCCACATAACGCATGCACTCAAGTCACTCCACAACAAGTACAAATACGACTCTGTCATTGTCCATGCTGGAGTGAATGACTTGAGACGTACCTCCCTGGACTACATGAAAAGATACATGGAAGAGCTCTTGGATCATGTGACCCAGGCAGGTATGACCCTAGCCCTGAGTAGCATCCTGCCTTCACTCAGAATGATACCAGAGGATAAGGACAAAATGATTGACTTCAACAATTGGCTAAGCTTCTGGTGTGATTCAAAGGGGATCCAGTATTTGTCTGCCTGGGAAGACATGATCGACAAACCACGATGCTTTGCCAGAGATGGTCTGCACCTGTCACCCCTGGGATTCGGGTTACTGGCTAAAGCTCTTGCCACCCCTATAGTGCCTTTTTTAGGCAAGGTTCAAAGGATAAAACCACCACCATAACAGATGCAAGCATGCAAAATCTGAAGGTAATGCTAGAAGTCTAAACCTCAAAATGCACTCTCTCGAGGCACTCCTAAAAATGAAGAACATCGATATCTGTGCAGTAACTGAGACCTGGTTCAAGGCTCCAGAGAGCACTCCTGCAATATCAGGCTACAATTCTTACCACACTTTTCGGCCACAAAACCAAGACCAAAACACTAAAGGTTGAGGAGTGTCCATATTCACCAAGGATATTCACACCTCCAGGCTAGTTGCCCAACACAATGCATCTGAAATTCTCCAGGTGCAACTAACACTAGGTAAGACTGCAATCCAAATTGTAGCTTGCTACAGATCCCCACCATGCCCTAGGATTCTCACTACACCTTTCTAAACATACTGGAAAATATTAAGATACAACCAAACACCCTAATACTGGGTGATTTCAACTACCCTGCCATTAATTGGGAAAACTACTCGGGTACCAACTCCTTTTCCCAACGGTTCTTGGAATTCATAAATTCCAATGCCTTGGATCAACTAATCCATTGTCCCACCAGGGAGCCAATATCCTAGACCTGGTCATTACCAATATGGGAGACAGATGCTCCACACCAGTGGTCACCCCCTCATTGGTCAGGTCTGACCATAAGCAAATCACCTTTGACATCCACATCCCACCCCCACCCCCCAGTAAGGAAACCACCTTAAAAAACTTCTCCAAAGCCAACTTCATGCTACTGAAGTCAGAAGTGACAAACTTCACAACACCCACGCAGATAGGATCTGGAAGTTCGGCTGCAGAATCCTACACTAAGGCACTGTACGAGCACATCCACTCATGCATGAATCGTGCCATCCCAAACAGAACCAAGATGCTGTTCTCCAACAAAAGGAAGCCAATCTGGTGGTCTCTTGCTATAAACAAACTATACAACAGAAGGAAGAAACTGTTGCAGAAAAGAGGAAAATCCCAGGATGCAAAAAACTCCCTCACCAGCCTCAGTAAGAAGCTGAGATCCCTCATAAAATCCTCAAAAGCTAGTTACAAAAATAAAATTTCCAAAGATTCCAAAGACAACCACAAGGCATTCTATAGTTATGTCAAGAATCTAAATGACAATGCTCAGATCTGCTCTGAGCTACAACAGAATGGCATTAAATATACTGATCCCAAGGATATTGCCAATATCCTGGCAGATCAATTTAGTGCCAACTTCACCCCCCTCTCACCCTCTAAAGGGCCCATCTCAATACCAAAAGATTGCCAAATTCCGATAATCACGGCCACACAGGTAGAAACCGCACTCTCCAAAGCTAAGAATACAGCATCCATGGGACCAGATGACATCCCAGGCTGTGTACTACATGAACTACAAAATGAACTGGCACCTCACCTAAGTGTCATGTTTAATCATAGCCTCACCTCAGGCTTCATGCACACTGAGTGGTGCACAGCTACAGTTATCCCACTCCACAAGGGGGGATCCACCTTGGATCCCCGGAAGTACCATCCCATCAGTCTGACAAGCCTGATCTGCAAGGGCATGGAACGCATTTTCATGGAACTTATAAACAAAGACATTGGCAACCTTCAAACACTGGACCCCACCCAGTTTGGGTTTGTGAAGGGACGATCTTGTCTCCTGAATCTGATTGACTTCTTTGAATCAGTCTCCAGAGCTGCGGATGAGGGTAAGGTGGTCCACACAGCCTATCTCAACCTCGCCAAAGCCTTCGACACCATCCCCCACTCTGGAATCATAGATAAACTTACTAAGCTGGGCATAAATCCCTACGTCACTAGATGAGTTGCCAACTGGCTTACTGACAGAACCCAGACTGTAAAAGTAGCCGACTCCAAATCAAACTCCAGACAAGTGACAAGTGGAGTACCTCAAGGTTCAGTCCTGGGACCACTCTTGTTTGGCATCTACTTCTCTGAAGTACAGGCCAACACTAAGGGACTCTGGCTAACAAAGTTTGCAGATGACTAAAAACTGCGAGCCATTACTGAATCCCCAAATAATGTGGATATTCTACAAAAAGGCCTTACAGAAACAGATGCCTGGTGCCAGAGCCATGGGCTCAAGCTTAATGCCAAGAAATGTATAGTTATCCCCTTTGGAAAAAAACATGTACCCATGAATTACCACATAGGTGGCAGGACACTAAACATCGAAAATGTGATGAGAGACTTAGGGACACAGTTGGACAGTGGTCTCACTTTCAATAACCACATCACCACAACAGTCAGGAAATCCTTCTATGTGGCACACCTCATCACTAAAGGCTTTTCATCCAGAAAAAAGGAGGTCATTGTCCCACTGTACTCATCCCTCATTAGACCCATTATAGAGTATAATGCCCCATTTGGTATGTACCTCACAAGACATCTGCAACAGCTGGAAAGGCCACAGAAATACCTCACTAAAAGAATCACAGGCCTAAAGCAGATGCCATATGCTGACTGTCTAAAAAAACTCCAGCTATGCTCTGTGGCATATCGTCTACTCAGAGGCGATCTTTGCTTAACATACAAGGCCATGTCAAACCCTGAGCTGTTGGACATGCTCCACTTAAAGAAATCCCAATCCCTCAGAGCCACACACTCCAGGGATCTAAACCTTGTTATCACAATGAGCAAAACATGCTGGAGGGATAGGTTCCTGACCCAGAGACGCCCCATACTCTGGAATAGACTGCCCATACATGTCAAGCAGAGCACCTCATTGGCCCTCTTCAAAAGGAACCTTGATGATTGGATGGGAGATAGGAAATTCACCCTGGGGATCATGTCAGTCAACCTGCTAGACAGGGGCCTAGAGAAGTAAATATTGTGGGAAGAAATATCCAGGGAATTGTTATGGCTAGGCTTGCATAGGCCCTAGGGCCGATAGCCAAGTACCAACCTATGAACCTATGAACCTATGATGCCAATTAGACCGGATTACATGTGTCCAGTGGACATGTGTGCGAAATGGACAGCTATGTATGGGGCAAGATTTTTTTGTGGAAACAGATTGCCCTTTTTTTCAGGTGTGAGTGGGATGTTGGGGAGGTGTAGTAGGTATATTTGGGGAGGTAGGTTGTGTAGGTTAACAGACAAGACAAAGAAGACGCATACAGGGGAGGTATATGACACGTGGGGGGTAAACATCTTGGATGGGGAGGGGTGTTTAGAAGTCACAAGCCCATGAGCCCCTAAATGGAAACAGTGGGACTGAGGTCCCCACCCATGGACAGGCACCACTGCACCTTCATGGCCCCAAAGTTGGCTGTGCTGGAGGTAAGCACTAATTTCCGGTTACAGTTTCTTACACTCAGTTAGCTTCTAAATTGCTTAACGTGTGCAGGCATTGCTTACCCCCGCGCAAACAGGCTTAAACCCGCTTACTGCTGCTTAAAAGTGCTTACTCCCGCTTACCCCATGCTAATTTCTTTAAAAGAAAAGAAAAAGAGGTTGATTGGAAAGTGGTTAAAAAAGGGGCACAAAGAGGGAAAGACAGTAGGGAAAATAGCCAGAGATGTGCAGGAATGGTGTACGGAAGGTTCATAGCTGCTCATTTCTTTTACACAACAGCTGTGCATATACACTGAATTTGAAGGTAGATTTGGACACTCAAACCCCTGGGTGGGGGTGAGGACAACAATAATTTGTTGTGATGCCAATTAGACCGGATTACATGTGTCCAGTGGACACGTGTGCAAAATGGACAGCTACGTATGGGGTAAAATTTTTTTGTGGGAACAGATTGCCCTTTTTTTTCAGGTGAGAGTGGGATGTTGAGGAGGGGTAGTAGGTATATTTGGGGAGGTAGGTTGGGTAGGTTAACAGACAAGTCAAAGAAGATGCATACAGGGGAGGTATATGACACGTGGGGGTAAATACCTTGGATGGGGAGGGGTGATTGGAAGTCACAAGCCCATGAGCCCCCAAATGGAAACAGTGGGAATGAGGCCCTCACCCACAGGCAGTCACCACTGCACCTTCATGGCCCCAAAGGTGGCTGTGCTGGGGGATGGGTAGGATGGGCAGGCTCACCATCTAATTGCACCATGTAGCCCTCAAGCTGGTGGAGCTGGTCTCAAATCTCCTTGTCGAGCTCCCTACACACCACGGTCCGGACCTGATGGCGGGTGACAGGTACCTCTCCACCCCCCACTCCCGGGGGGGGGGCAAGCTCCATCCCCTGTGGCGGTTCCACCCGAAGGTGGTGCATGACCAACAGAGGAGGAAGTCCCAGGCTGGGCTACAGATGTGTTAGTGCCCGGTGCCATGGCCAGCTGAGGTGGGACAGGTGGGTCCACTGGGACCGGCCTTCCCATACGAGCTATAGTGTTACAGTTTTAAGAAAGATATCAGTTAGTAATAGTCAACAGCATTCAGGATTAGTTATAACAGCATGCATAGGTATTCCCATTAACCCAAGACACCAGATTTACAACAGTTGCAGAGGAAGCAGAACACATGCATATATGGGACATCAGTGGCCATTACAACAGCATGCAGGTTTCATTGATGGCAACAGACCACCAATATGGGCGTATTTTAACAAGGCACATGCATAGAACCAAATATGAATATTTATAAACCAGTAGGATATATGTCCCAACAAAAGTTTGGAGTGTATGCATACCCATTGAGGTGTGTAATTAGGTTATTGTAGCACATATGGTGAGGGTGAGAGAGAGAGGTCAATTAACAACTAATATATCCCTGTAGTATTTACAACTTTCTTAGACACTGCAGTGATCTGTCCCTTACATGTATTATTACACTACCCAATGTCCTTACTTTGTACAACGGTATGTTTGTAGATTAGTATCTATGTGGACTGTGTCTTACGTATAGTCTACATCTCTTACCTGTTATAGCTGTTGAGAATATCACTGTTAATACTACCTGACAATTTCTACACATACTCCCAGATTCCATGCTTGTAGACAAGTATATAAGTGAACTGTGTTGTACCTACAGTCTACACCTCTTACCCATTATAGCTGTTGAGAAAATCACTGTTAACACTACCTGACAATTTCTACACATACTCCCAGATTCCATGCTTGTAGACAAGTATATAAGTGAACTGTGTTGTACCTAGAGTCTACACCTCTTACCTGGTATAGGTGTGGAGAAAATTTTTGTTAACACTACCTGACAAATTCTACACATACTCCCAGATTCCATGTTGATGTTATACACATACCTAACAATCTGTTGTTGCACACACTCTGGTCACTGCTTGACAGGATGCAGGTGTTAATGTGACATATTTTGAGAATAGCTATCATACACTTTGGGTGAGATGCTATAATGACAGGTTTGTGTTCATATACATTCTCTGATTCTGTACAGGTCTGACTATCAGTTATATGTCAGTAAACGCTGCCTACACTTATTGGATCATCACACTGATTTGTCAGGGGAACAGGTTACCAGGCAGCAGATTTGGGCCATTTATCTGGGCATGCTGGACAGATCAGAACAGTTGAGGGGTATGACTATGCATACAGCTTACTATCTGAACATTCTAGCAAAATTTGTACAGTTGTTGGGTCTAATTATGCATACAGCTTTCTATATGAACATTCTCAAAAACTGTACAGTTGTGGGGTATGATTATGCATACAACTTACTACCACTCCTGGGATTCAACCCCCTGCTGTGTGTGGTAAAAATATTAAAGTTGACATTACAGTACACTGTGCTATCAGGGAATTGGTGTGAAGTATTCCAATGTCTTCTGTCTAAGCTTCCCTCAGTTGCACAATATGCCTGACCTCTTGGGACTTCCAACATTGTTATACTGAACTTCCTACACATTTTATCTGTGTTCATCAGTGTGGGTAACACTGCTTAATACAACAGTACTATTTATAGGATGCAACACTACAACAACATATGAAAGCAGAATGTACACAAGCACTCCAGGGGTTATACTTTTATGCACAAGATATTACACCTTTATTTCCACACAACCTATATGACATTCTTCCTGCCATATTGTCTAGTTTATTCAGTACATCCCATACACAATACATTTTTATACTGGTACAACACTTTCTAGAACTGTTATATTTATTTGCTATGACAGTACATGCAAAATAATTACTAATCTGCCTTGCGATGCAGCCTTTGCAGCCTAGCAGCATGGGCTTGCTGGTTTGCAGCTCACTCATCTTCAGCTGTCAGAGAAATACAGTGATATTTAGCCATTACCTATCCATAGTATACACAAGGTAGGCAGTCATTATTTATGTAGTAGAATGGGTACTTACTCAGTGCTGGGGCATTGGCCATCTGCCTTGATTCTTGGATCCACTGCTCCAAGAGATCCCCCCTCCTCTGCTTCAGGTCAGCATGGTGATGACTGACCTGCTCACCAGTCCGGGGGATACCAGTGGCACTGGTGAGTTCACAGGCGAGACTGTCCCAGACCTCCACTTTATACTGAGAGCCTTGGTACTGGCCCTGCAGTAGTCTCTGCTCATGGTGTTTTACCAGGAGCCATACCATGAATCTTGACTCCTGGGTGCCCAGTGCGCTGCACTCTAAATTGAATGCCTTCCCCAACTCCAGCCATTCTGCCTACAGTAGGGAGCTGCAACCAGTTGTGGGATGTATTCACGTCTATGGGTTTTAAATACGTCTGATTTCCCACACTTTCCCATGATTGGATGGTTTTGAAAAGGCTAAGCTATGGGCACACCTGATTACCTAATGTTGGCATTGTTTAAAGGGGTGTACCACATTGCTTACACCAAGTAAGCTGAGATGTGTAATGCTTAGCATTGCTTAATATTTACTTAGCATTATATTTTCCTTTTGGCATTGAGGTATTATTTGTTACATGTTATATCTGTGTCTGGTATCTGTGATTCATGGGGTTCTGGGGACTTCAACACTTTATTACAATAACACCTCACATCTGGCCTTACTGCAGTACTCCAGTTCACATATTTATGTTATGTAGCAGGTTATACAGAATCACAATGTACACAGATTCCTTTCACATGTTCAGTTTGATTTCCTATGGTGAGGATTTGTTTGTTGAAACCTCAGCCTTATGCACTGCTATGATGGCTTAGTGGTTAACTACTATGACTGTAGCCTACAGGGTCTTGGGTTTGAGCCTTGCAGAAGCTTTTTATTTTGTTGCTGGGCAGAACACGGGCCGTTGGATACAGAGTGATTAAGGCACTTTAAAGCAGTTGTAAGTGGGTGTGCACGTGTTTGCGTGGCGGTAAGCACTGCTAATGCAGTTACAGTTTCTTGTACTCAGTTAGCTTCCACATTGCTTAATCTGTGTAGGCAGTGCTTACCCCCACACAAATGCACTTAAACATGCTTACTACTGATTATTTGTGCTTACACCTACTTACTAGTGCCTTATTCATTATGACACTGATACTTCACATGTGCATTTCCTGCAGTACTCCAGTTCATAAATATGTGTTATTTAGTGGGTTTTGCAACAAAAATATTGGTTATAATGTGCTTTGCCATGTAAACTAGACTGTGCTGCAGTGGGACCCGAACCAGTAATGCTTGCTCATTAGGCAAATGCTCTACACTATTGCTGTGCTGCTTCATTTGCCTATATCTTCCTTGTTATCCTCTTCAGCCTTTTAAGCTGCTTTAACCATAGCTAAGTAATGGGCACACCCGGGCACCTACTGTTAACTTTACTCAGATTTAAAAAAAAAAAAAATACACGGGTTTCTTCATTTAATTTTTATGTACTGTTGCTGTTGTACACATGGGGGACTGTTGGTGGAGATATGCGAACACCTATGAGTGGTCTCGCTCATTTAGTACCACTTTCTACTGTTTTACATTGCAGGGGCATGTTTATTCTGAGAGCTCTGCTCTCAGACATGCCCCCTACACTCGTACATGCTCCGTGTAAGCCTAGTAGCTCAGGCAGCACACCTTATTAATATGCACGAGACGCTGCAGTCCTGCTCCTAAATGGGCTCTTCCATGCAGGACTATGCTAGTCCTGCACGAAAGTTTATTAAATACAGGGAATATCTTTTCAGATCTTTTTGGATTACTATACTGACAGCTGACAAACATGAATCAACAAATCATGCTTCCCAAATTATAATTCAAAATAGAAATATGCCCGTGGATTCTGCAAGCCTTGCATGGTGTGCAGGATTAGGGCAGGAGCTCTAGCAGGTAATATGTCTGCCGTGCGATCCAGGAATAGCCTGTAGGGGCATGCACGAGTGCATCTGCACTAGTCCTGCATGGACTAAGCCCCTGTATGCAAATTACCTCATTTTCAGGAGAAAGCCATGCAAATGAGATGAATTTGCGATCCAGGAAGCTGGAAATCAGCTGCGCAGGACTAGTGTAATCTGCAGAAATGTACTTGGTTAGTAACCGAGTACATTTCTGCAAAATCCAAAATGGAGCCGTGACAGCTCCAAGTAATGGCTGCATATCAGTCAGGAAGCATGCCAATGGCCAAGTATAAGGCCATTGGCATTGAAAACAGCTTAAAAAATAAAAAAAATCAACTTTTATTTTTTTAGACAATCTCGGCTGTTTAAGTGTAGGGCAGTGGCGTGCAAACGGGATCAAGAGGAAAATAAACCTAAAATAAGCATTTTAACTAAAATCACTATTCTGCCATTAAAGTCAATGGCAGGCAGAAGATAACATGGCCAGTGAGTAGTGGTTGCTAAGGGGGGAGGCTCAGTCTGAGACATGTAATTATGCATTAGCAGGCAACCCCATGCAAATATGGGGAATGATAGTTAACCCAAGTTTTCCCCAGCATGCTAGTCAGGTCTCGACAGTGTAAGAGCAGGAATAGCTTGGTGTAAGCCTTGGAGTTAGCTGACATCATGGGTTGTGTTTCAGACATACTGTAAGTGGATTGGAGCCCTGTTTTTCAGGTTTGCTCCTAGCTAACCACAGCTAAGCAAGGGTGTGTGTCTGCGTCTGCCTAGCACTCTTTACATTGCCTAAGCAGGTGTGCATGCTGCGCATTGGGTTTTAAAGGAAAAAAAAGGTAAACTAGGAAATAGCAGCTCTGTGCACATTTGAGCACTGTGTTTGCGGGGTGTGCCCCTGGGCTTAAACAGGAAGGCAATGGGATGGGAAAACAGTAGTAGGAAGTTAATCAAGGAGAACTAGCATAGCTGGCAGGTGAAATATATCAGAATCAGTCAATTACATAGGCAGCAGACCAGCCTTACCCAGAACACTACTATAGACTATGCAAACACCTTCCCCTCTGGTTTTTCCTATACTCTACACCACCGGTGTATACAAGCGGGGAACTTTTAACAAACAAAACTACAAAATGATAGGAGCTGCAGCAGGCAACATACAACATGTGCAAGAGGCTGAGGGTGGTGAGGATGTGAATGCTGCCGATCAACCCACAGTGAAAAGACGGAGAAGAGTGTACAGACCCAGGGTAACCTAACAGGGGCTACATGGGCTGGAGATAGTGGAGCACTATAGGGTGGACATAGACCTCCTGCAGCAAATTGTTGAGCTGTGCCGGCCACGCCTGACACGCAGAACTGACCGAAGAGAACCCATCCCAGTGGATACCAAGATATGTGTAGGCCTAGGAATACTAGCCATGGGTACCTCCCACAGCTCAACTGGGGATATGATGGGGATCTCACAGGCATCAGCATCCAGAGTATTCCTCCAGTTCCTGGATGCCATGTCAGCACATGCCAGTGAGCACATATATTTCCTCAAAACCTGTGTGGTGTTGGCCAGCAATATGCATCTCTTCCACCAAATAGCAGAATACCCTGAGGTAGTAGGTGCCATAGACTGCACACACATGTGCAAAGCACAACCCAGTGATCAGGGTAGGGCCTACATCAACCGCAGGGGCCTCCCCTCCATCAACTGCCAGGTCATGTGCGATGCTCATGACATTATAATGAATGTTTGTGCTGGCTGCCCAGGAAGCTATCATGATTCCCACATTTGGCATCTGAGGCAGCAGTACCAGAGATTTGCCAATGGGGACATCCCCTACGGTCACCTAGTGGGGGATGCTGGTTACACACTGGAGCCATGGCTGATGACACCCATCAGAAATGCACACACACCTGGACAAGAATGCTATAATGAGGGACACGCACAGACCAGACTTATAACAGAGCATGTGCTTGGGATGCTCAAGTCATGGTTCTGGTGTCTGGACACATCCAGTGGAGCCTTGCAGTACTCACCAGCTACATGCATTCAAATTGTTATGGTATGTGCCATGCTACACAATATGATCCTGTGGAAACAGCTGCAGCAGGAAGAGCACGGGGCAGGGCCACACAGCCCCTCACCAATGCCAAGGCCTGCACAAGCACAGAGTGACTTGGAGGGGGAACAATCTGAGCCTACCCCAGTAGGCAGATGGAGGTGTGATCAGTATGCCCTGGCCTTGGCAAAGAGGCAACGCATAACACATACATTAACACAGTAGGGACCCAGGGAATGACACCTCTCTCTGACTCGCACATACAGTAAAAGGGATGCCAAACATGACACTACCTGTGCTTAACCATGTATAGGGAGTGTACTATGTGCATCCGACATAGGCAACCCTCCAGCACCATCCTGTATCCTGGCACACCCACAAGGTAAGTCAATCAACCTACCAATTGCAAAATGGAGTAGTATGCGTCATTACCTGTATCTATGGTATGGATGTGAGCATGCAAGGGAATTGGGTGTCTGAATGTTATGGCAGAAGATAGTAGACACCCACGGTAGCACCATGACATCTGTAACACATACCGGAGTCACCATAGTAGCCAGTACTAAACAGGGTGACAAAACCCACTGCAGGAAATGTGCTGGGCAACGTGTGTCCATATGACTCACACATGCCAGTCAGGGAGGTTCACATACCCAACAACAGTCTCAGCCAGCAGGACAGGTGTAGACAAACTCAAATAGAGCCTGTGCTATGGCCTCTGAATGATGCCTATGGGTAACCTCCCCCAGGCCTACAGAGACAGACTACAGCAGGTCAGGTAGTGGGATGTTAGTTCTTAAGGGTAGGAAGTCAGAGACTAATATGTAGAGCAACCAAAGCTAAGACATGTAGTACACTGATATGCCTCTAGTCAGTATGATAGGTTAGAATACAGAATGAAATGGAGTACCTGACATACCAGTACAGTCATAGCAAATGTGTGCAAGTGCCAGGTGTGCCCCCTCATCCTATGTAGACATGTAGAAACTGTAAGGTGTGCCCCCCAATCCTGTGTAGAAATGTAAAAACAGTCAGGTGTGCCCACCACAACCCTATGTAGAAATGTAGTAACAGTCAGGTGTGCCCCCCCCACTCCCATGTAGACATGTAGAAACAGTCAGGTGTGCCCCTACCCCCAATACAGCATAGGAATGTAGTAACAGTCAGATGTGCCCCCCCCAATCAGAGGTAAAAATGTAGAAACAGGTGTCCCCCCCCCACAATCCTATGCTGAAATGTAGTAACAGTCAGGTGTTTCCCCCACTCCTATGTACACATGTGGAAACAGACAGGTCTGCCCCTTCCCCCAATCCAGTGTAGAAATGTAGTGACACTCAGGTGTGCCCCCCAATCCTGTGTAGAAATGCAGTAACATGTATGAGTAGGTATAATAAGAGTAGAGCACAGATGCCCAGAGGCGGCCAAGGTAGCAGGATAGGTTGTAGCATTTGCACAATATGCAGGTCTGTGTGTGTTAGGATGGTGTGTGTTTCATAATGTGTGAGAGTGGTCAGTATATATGCATGTTGAGGTAGGGCCTGGTGGCCATTGCCCACTACTGCTGATGACAGAGATAAGCCCTCACGGCTGCAGTGCCAAAGACAATCCCCACCAGTATAGCACATGCTAGCAGTAAGCCATAGTAAATGCATGGTGGTAATATGTGTCACCATCTGAAAGACTGACATGGCATGTCTGTTGGGCTAGATATACAAGCAGTACACAGGGAAAAGTACTCCAGACATACAGTATATATTGTATAACTGTGAAATGTAGACACCCTTGGATTTGTACATATAGGTATGCATCACAGTAACTGGAACTGTAGTAGGGGATACCGGTGATGTCTGCCTGAACACCTGCAGATCACAAAGGAGGTAGGACTGATGTATTGGGAATCAGCTGAAGTATCTGCACATGCTAGCATAATTGGTATGCCCCATGCATATATGTGTGTCAGATGCAAGTAGTGTCCATAGCACACATGCACCCAGCCATGCAAACACCACCCACAGGCACGTCTCTGGTAATATACCTGCTGTGGGGAATGCTTACAGTAAGACCCCACCTGTATATGGCAATGGCATAGGACTGCAGCATGCAATGCAGGTGTCCCATGCAGGTGTGTCCCTAGCTGTAGGTAACACCCTGCCAGCATACACACCACCTGATTAAGACTGATAGAAGGTATTGGCATGAACACCTATCACACCTACCCTGTCACCACAGGGGAATATACTGTATGGTGGTCTGGGACTGTAGGAATGACAGAATGTAACAGCCTGCCACATCTGGCCTGCAGCAACACCTACTGCCTCGCAGGTATCTGCCAAAGGCCTGTGTCTCACACGTACTGCTAATGCATGTTATGTCATGGACACCCAAATAACAACATAACACACTCTACATAAGCCATATGCAAGGCCATGTGGACAAACCACAGTAACATGTCCACCATGTCTCACTGCATGAACTGTGGACCAACACTAACACACACCTGCGATGGGGTGATACCCTTAGGGAAAGTATCAGAGAATGTATGCATAATGTATGGAAGAGGTTAAAATAACAGAGGGGGGTGTGGGCGCATGGGCAGCATGGAATGTACAGTGTCCAACACCAAGCTGTGTGCACACACTATCCCTGGCTGCACACACATAAATGGGTGGCTTACACACCTGCCCGTACACCACAATAGGGTAAATGTTCTGACCCATCGCCCCTGCCTCTGGCTAACCTGTGTGAATCTGTACAGCTGTGAGGCACTGCCACAGCAAGATAAGGCCATACTGTCATGTTGATGGCAGATAAGTATGGGATCCTCTGCCAGCACTGTACCACGGTGCTGAACCAGATACACAAACCCAGCACCAAGTGTCTGCAGCTCCCCCTCCAGAATGGCATAACTTACCATGAATACGTAGGTGCCTGCCCACAATACCAGACATAGCTGCAGTCACCCTTGTCCTCCAAGTCATCACTGTGAGCAAGAATGTCTACCTGACAGTACACAAGGACAGAAAACATCACTGTGTATAACAGTACACATGTCTGAATAGCTCTGATAACAGAAGTACCATGAAGATGAAGCAGCACAGACACAATCACCTGCAGTACACACTAACCCCTGCAGAAACAGTATGCTACCTGTATGTATACAACACAAAGGTCTGCACTGCAGTACAAACTACCTGGAATTGATCCACACATTCAGTACAGAAGGGCATTTTGGGAATGCTCACACACTTAGAGAAATGAAGGCAATGTCAGTCAACAACATACTGAAAAGTCATACTCGGCATGCTCACACACTTAAACAAATGAAGGTCATGTCTGCAAACAACAGTGGACCAGAAACATCTGGCAGTTGCAGATGTTAGTGCAGACACTCCTCAGTATGCACCACTCATGCTTTTCACACACACTGGATAGGAATACAGGCATATATCCAAGGACAACACACTATAATAAACCAAAAGTAGAAATACAGAGATGTGTGGAAGAGAGTGACTGTCACAAGGGGCCATCCATTATGAGGCCTGTCCCACCCAACACACAGCCAAATGGCTACAACCACATGATGTTCAGATGTCACTCACTGTAGACCTTAGCCACTGGTATCTGTCAGCATTATGGACTATGTGGTGCAAGTGCCAGCTGTGCAGCATGACTGTACAAGGAAGTAGTTATCTAGCAGCTGTATATACGTACCTGTGGAATATAACCCTGTGTGTGCCTGCATGTGGTATGTCAACCTCTAGATGAATGGGTTATGGCCCATGCACTCACACTGCCCTCCACATAGCCTTACTATGACAAGCCTGCTGAGGTCATCCACTTTTAAATACACCCTTGTGAAAGGTGCAGGCCAGCAATCTCTGTGGCACTTCCTATAACTGTGTACTACTGTAGTGTGATAAACAAGTTAGGTAGGAGTTCTAATCCCAGACATGGTAACTGTGTGTGTGTCTTTGTCTGTGGAGAGAGCAATGCTTTTTAGGCTAGTCACACTCACTGCAATTCAAATGCCCTACTTTGCAAGGCTGCTGATATCATACACTGTGAAATACACCTTTCAGAAAATTGTAGCCCAGTAATCTCTGTGGCACATCCTGTAACTACATACTGCTGTAGTATGATAAACTAGTTAGGTAGGAGTTCTAATCCCAGACATGGCAACTGTGTGTTTCTGTCTGTGTAGAGAGGAATGCTTTTTAGGCTAGTCACACTCACTACAATTCAAATGTCCTACCTTGGCAAGGCTGCTGATGTCATACACTGTGAAATACACCTTTCAGAAAATTGTAGCCCAGTAATCTCCATGGCACATCCTATAACTACATACTGCTGTAGTGTAATAAACTAGTTAGTTACGAGTTCTAATCCCAGACATGGCAACTGTGTGTGTGTGTGTGTGTGTGTGTGTGTGTGTGTGTGTGTGTGTGTGTGTGTGTGTGTGTGTCACTGTCCATGTAGAGAGCAATGCTTTTTAGGTTAGTCACTCTCACTGTTGTTGTGTTTTTTGGCTTTTCCTGGTTAGGGGTCGCCACAGCGGAATTCCGGTCCGCTAATGATTGGCAGTAGATTTTTACATGCCAAGTTGCCAGCTCTGATGCACAACCTTCAAGGTACGCCCATTCATGCATGTCTCCACACAGAAGATGCTTTAGCTAAGAATCAAACAGGACAACGTCGTACTGTGAGGCGACAATGCTACCGCTGCACCACCACCACAGTACCGGTTAGTCACACTCACTACAATTGAAATACCCTACTTTGGCAAGGCTGCTGATGTCATACACTGTGAAATACACCTCTTGGAAAGCTGTCACCCAGTAGTCACCGTGGTGCATCCTATAACTGCGTACTGCTCTAGTGTGATAAACTAGTTAGGTAGGAGTTTTATTCCCAGACATAGCAACTGTGTGTGTGTGTGTGTGTGTGTGTGTGTGTGTGTGTTTCTGTCTGTGGAGAGAGCAATGCTTTTTGGGCTAGTCACACTCACTACAATTTAAATGCCCTACTTTGGCAAGGCTGCTGATGTCATACACTGTGAAATACACTTCTTGGAAAGTTGTAGCTCAGTAATCTCCATGGTGCATCCAATAACTGCATACTGCTGTAGTGTGATAAACTAGTTAGGTAGGAGTTCTAATCCCAGGCATGGCAACTGTGTGTGTGTGTGTGTCTGTGTGTCCCTGTCTGTGTAGAGAGCAATGCTTTTTAGGCTAATCACACTCATTACAATTCAAATGCTCTACTTTGGCAAGGCTGCTGATGTCATACACAGTGAAATACACCTCTTGGAAAGTTGTAGCCCAGTGATCTCCATGGCATGTCTTATAACTGTGTACTGCTATAGTGTGATAAACTTGATAGATACAAGTTCTAATCCCAGACATGGCAACTGTGTGTGTGTATCTTTGTCTGTGTAGAGAGCAATGCTTTTTAGGCTAGTCACACTCACTACACAAATGCCCTACTTTGGCAAGGCTGCTAATGTCATACACTGCACAATACACCTTTTGGAAAGTTGTAGCCCAGTAATCTTCATGGCATGTCCTAAAACTGCATACTGCTGTAGTGTGCTAAACTAGTTAGGTAGGAGTTCTAAACCCAGGCATGGCAAGTGTGTGTTTGTGTGTGTGTGTGTGTGTGTGTGTGTGTGTGTGTGTGTGTGTCTGCCTGTCTAGGGAGCAATGCATTTTATGCTAGCTACACACACTACGATTCAAATGCCATATGTTGGCAATCCTGATGTCATTCCCTGTGAAATATACCTTTGGGGAAGGAACACTCTCATAACCCCCGCGGTGCATCTTATACCAGCTACATGCAGTAGTGTGATATAGAGCTCTGGTAGGGTCTCTATTCCCACACATGGCAGTTGTGGATGTTTTGTGTGTGTTTCTATGTCTGTGTCGGGAGCAATGCATTTTAGGCTAGCCACACTCACTTCAATTCAAATGCCCTACTTTGGAAATCCTGCTGATGTCATTCATTGTGAAATACACCTTTGGGGAAGGAGTACTCCAGTAATTCCCGTGGTGCATTCTATAACAGCCCCACGCAGTATTGTAATACAGAACTGTGGTAGGGGTTCTATTCCCACACATGGCAGTTGTGGATGTTTTGTGTGTGTTTCTATGTCTGTGTAGGGAGCAATGCATTTTAGGCTAGCCACACTCTCTACAATTCAAATGCCCTACTTTGGCAATCCTGCTGATGTCATTCATTGTGAAATACACCTTTGAGGAAGAAGTATGCCAGTAATCCCCGTGTTGCATCCTATAACAGCTCCATGCAGTAGTGTGATATAGAACTCTGGTAGGGGTTCTATTCCCACACATGGCAGTTGTGGATGCTTTATGTGTGTTTCTATGTCTGTGTAGGCAATGCATTTTAGGCTAGCCACACTCACTACAATTCAAATGCCCTACTTTGGCAATCCTGTTGATGCCATTCACCTTGGATCCCGGGAACTACTGCCCCATCAGTCTGATGATCCTGATCTGCAAGGCCATGAAACATATTATCATGGAACTTATAAACAAAGACATTGGCAACCTTAAAACACTGGACCCAACCCAGTTTGGGTTCATGAAGGGCTGATCTTGTCTCCTGAACCTTATTGACTTCTTTGAATCAGTCTCCAGAGCCGTGGACAAGGGTAAGGCAGTCCACACAGCCTATCTGGACCTCGCCAAGGCCTTTGACACCATCCCCCACTCTTGAATCATAGATAAACTTGCTAAGCTGGGCATTAGTCCCTACATCACTCGATGGGTTGCCAACTGGCTTACTGACAGAACCCACACTGTAAAAGTAGCTGATTCCAAATCCAGCTCCAGACAAGTGACAAATGGAGTACCTCTGGGTTCAGTCCTGGGACCTCTCTTGTTTGGCATTTACTTCTCTGAAGTACAGGCCAACACTAAGGGACTCTGGCTAACAAAGTTCACTGATGACTGCAAACTGGGAGCCATTACTGAATCCCCAAATGATGTGGATACTCTACAAAAGGGCCTTACAGAAACAGATGCTTGGTGCCAGAGACATGGGCTCAAGCTCAATGCCAAGAAATGTATAGTTATCCCCTTTGGGAAAAAACATGTACCTGTGAATTATCACATAGGTGGCAGTACACTAAATACTGTAAGTGTGATAAGGCACTTAGGGACACAGGTGCACAGTGGTCTCACCTTCAATAACCACATCACCACAACAGTCAGGAAATCCTTCTATGTGGCACACCTCATCACTAAGGACTTTTCATCCAGAAAACAGGAGGTCATTGTCCCACTGTACTCATCCCTCATTAGACCCATTATAGAATACAATGCCCCATTTGGTATGTACCTCTCAAGACATTTGCATCAACTGGAAAGGCCACAGAAATACCTCACTAAAAGAATCACAGGCCTAAAGCAGATGCCCTATGCTGACCGCCTTAAGAACCTCCAGCTATACTCTGTCGCATATAGTCTACTCTGAGGCAATCTCTGCTTAACATACAAGGCCATGTCAAACCCAGAGTTGTTGGACATGCTACACTTAAAGAAATCCCAATCTCACAGAGCCACATGCTCTAGGGATCTAAATCTTGTCATCACAATAAACAAAACATGCTGGAGGGATAGGTTTCTGACCCAGAGACTCCCCAGACTCTGGAATAGACTGCCCATACATGTCAAGCAGAGCGCCTCTTTGGCCCTCTTTAAAAGGAACCGTGATGATTGGATGGGAGAAAGGAAATTCACCCTGGGGATCACATCAGTTGCCCTGCTAGACAGGGGTCCAGGGAAGTAAATAGTGTGGGATGAAATAGCCAGGGAATTGTTATGGTGAGGCTTGTATAGTCCCTAGGGCTGATAGCCTAGTACTAACCTATGAACCTATGAACCTATTCACTGTGAAATACACCTTTGGGGAAAGAGTACTCCAGTAATCACCATGGTGCGGCATATAACTGCTTTGTGCTGTAGTGTGATATAGAACTCTGGTAGGGGTTCTATTCCCACACATGGCAGTTGTGGATGTTTTCTGTGTTTTTCTATGTCTGTGTAGGGAGCAATGCATTTAGGCTAGCCACACTCACTAGAATTCAAATGCCCTACTTTGGAAATCCTGCTGATGTCATTCATTGTAAAATATACCTTTGGGGAAGGAGTACACCAGTAATCTCCATGGCGCGGACTATAACTGCATAGTGTAATAAACTAGTTAGGTAGGAGTGCCAATCCCAGACATGACAGGTGTGTGTGAGTTTGTGTGTGTGTGTGTGTGTGTGTGTGTGTGTGTGTGTGTGTGTGTGTGTGTGTGTGTGTGTGTGTGTGTGTGTGTGTGTGTGTGAGTCGTATCCTGCATGGAGGTGGATGTGATTGTGTATCAACTGGACTCAATGTGGAGCGGGTTTTGCATATTTCTTATATGGTGGCCCTAGTATATATCACAATGTCCACCATACAGGGATAACAGGTGTAAAATAGCTGAGATGCTGGGGTGAAAATCCATACCCCTACATGTGACATCAAGGCCAGGAAAACAAAGTTAGCAACCCTAGTATCACCCAGAGAACACTCTCAACCCATGTGTCATACACACACACACACACACACACACACACACACACACACACACACACACACACACACACTTGCCTAGGCAACAGCCACTATGTTGGTAGTACCCTGCATATTGCCCACTTATAGTAACCATGGTGTGATTGCAGTGGGCTGCAGAGGGAATGGCACCCTGTCCATCTATCCAATAGGTACATACATGCTGACAGTGCACCTCCCCCATGTTCCCCACTGGACACCTGCAACATCTGTGGTGCCATCAAATGTGACCCACAAAGGACATACCATGCCTTAAAAACATACCCTGTATGGACAGATGCCACTGACACCAGGGAATGCCGGTATCATGCTATCAATGTAGGTGCAGGGTAAACTTGCTGTCCAGTAATAGTTGGCATCACATGAAGCCAGGACTTGCACATCTGATGATAATCTGTGTACACAACATGGGCCAGACACCCCAGGAACACTTCCACATGTCACTGTACATGCATGCGGGAGGTGTGCACATCCCAGACACTGTCCATGTCATGGACTAAGGAACATATGCATGGAAAGCAATGCACAACATTGGCCTCATGCAATAGTCACCCAGGTGGCTGGATGGTGAATATAATATAATACCCACCTGTGTGGGCAAATCCAGAAACTACACCCCTGAGCCACAATGCAGACCATTGTCATGTGGGCTGATGCCAAGGTATACCCATCAGTTAGACTTGTATGGTTGTCTGGCACAGTCGACCACTACACACCCATGAAGCAATGCACCCATGCATGTCAGTACTGGAACCCTATGTGTGTGTGTTGTATGGTGCATATGATCACTTTCACACTTACTACAACCCCCATTGTCATACTGAAGCATGCTGTCCAATGTCAGACACCTCCACATACCCTTTGCCCATATAACCTCTGTATGACCCTGTGATACCTGCACAGTAATGTGTTGTGGCAATCTCACTAGTGATGAGTTGTATTCCTGGCCCTGCCAAATGTGTCAATGTGTGTGCGTCCCTGTGAGAACGTGGCTGTGTTGATACTGGCACCTGTTCATGACGACAGCCATGTGTACTACACCTACCGTATAGCTACCATATCCCTGTTGCAGATGTCACTAACCATCACATATATGGTTTGAGTGCTCTTCAACATGTAACTTATGTGGCGCATCCAATAACTGCATAGAAATGTGATAGCACTACATAGATGTCAGGGGTTTGATACCCTGTGCTGGTAGGTGTGTGACACAAGCATGCTTACGTTTTACTCTCCCACCCCTCCCTGACTTTACTTTGCTTCTGTCTGCCTCTCTCACTCCCTCTCTGGTGGATATGGAGACCTACACTTGCTTTGCTTAGGCAGCAGCATGTGTATTTTAAGTGATGCTCATGATCAGCTGATGGCCTCGGCATGATTTGCAGCCCTCCTCTAGCTGATTGCATGTGGAACAGCTGTGGTAACATTCCCATTGCCAATTGCACAGAAACACACTCCAATACCTAGGAACATCATGTTGGTGTTGGGCCTTTTCATTCACTGTGAGCAGGACTTGTTCTGTTCTTTGGCATACAGCATCTCAGATGGATTGGGGATTTACCTCTAACAACATGCACTGTGGAAACAGGGCAACACACAGGAGAGGGATGTGCCTGACCTGCCTACAGACTGTAAGTGCTGCTATACTGCATTTGGAGTAATGTTGGTTTAACAGGGTGTGTGTGGACATGGCTGTCCTACATGTTTTAATAACTGCCATGTCAGTGCTATGTTTATGAAGAAACCCCATCTGTAGGTGCCTTTTGTTTCATGTGTTACCCACAGAGCACCTATCTGTGAACTGCAGAAGGTAGTGTGAGGATTGCAGTCTATAGATGGTGATAGCTGTGAGAGTTGCTGACTTCATATCCCTCATAGGACATATGTTGCAACAAACCCTGTTACAACAGTAAATGTATACAGGCATATATCCAAGGACAACACACTATAATAAACCAAAAGTAGAAATACAGAGATGTGTGGAAGAGAGTGACTGTCACAAGGGGCCATCCATTATGAGGCCTGTCCCACCCAGCACACAGCCAAATGGCTACAACCACATGAGGTTCAGATGTCACTCACTGTAGACCATAGCCACTGGTATCTGTCATACATTTACTGTTGTAACAGGGTTTGTTGCAACATATGTCCTATGAGGGATATGAAGTCAGCAACTCTCACAGTAATGCGTCAATATTGGCCCTGTGTATGTGCCTCCAACCACAACTCTGTCAACCTTTGTACATATGTCATGCAGTAAGGGGTGCATATCTGCTGTACACCATAATTAGTGACATCATATGCGATAACAAGCCAGTGAGATATCAGACTGCTACACATGTTATGTATAGTAGGGGTTATATCTGATGACATAGCCTGGATGTGTGTACAGTACTGAGGTCTGTGTACAAAAGGTGAATGTCGACAGTGTGTGTATTGTTAATATGTACTGTGGCCTGTGTACAGACTGCGGTAGATGTCATTGTTCCTGGTCCCATTCTATCTGATGTTACATGCTGCTGCACTGTATGTTACCCTATTGGCTTACATGTTTGTAGGGTCATACACACATGTCCCATACCACAGACAGGCATCAGACCACACTGTGTAGCGGCCCAGTATATGTAGAGTTAGTGTGTGAGTAGCACATATGTGGATGGTGTCGAACAGATAGTCCATATACTGTAATATTACGCTAGCTTACATTATGTGTCTGTGTTCACATTGGCTGTGGTTATGCACTTTCACACTGATGTATCGTACTTTGTGCTGTAACATGCCAGTTGAGCCTGCTACATGTGCATTCCCCTATAGGAAATGTAGGCCAGTGTTGAGCCAGTCTGCCTGTAGCCTGCACAGTGGTTTGTTACATGCCTAGCAGCTGAGTGTACATACCCAGTGGGATGTCATAGCCAGATACTTCCCAGATGTACTACTGCTGGGCTTCCCTTAACAGTCATGTATGTCATACACAGCAGTGTGATGCTGTACAGATGTATGTCAATATCTAGTGGGTAGTATGTGGCCATGGCACCTCTGTACCAGCAGTTATTATGTGTCAGGACAGACAAGGGTGTGTGAATGAATAACCTATGGGGGCAAATGTATACCAGTCATTATGTGTTATATGCATCTACATGGCTGTTAACATCCACATTGTCAGGTATGGTCCACATGTCTTGCACTAAGGGATTCTGTTTATACCTTTGGACTGCCCAGAGTGTTTCAGTATGTCCACATATATTGGCCAACATCTCTGCCATAGTCCACAGGAGCATTACGTGCTAGCAGTGGTATTGTACTATGATGTCCTTAGGATGTCTGTCAGTAGCCAATGGCGCACATGTTAAAAGCAGATGTGACCTCCCATGCACACCATGTCTGTGAAGATAATCCCTATTACAGTAGCAATACTCTACAAATATACCTGCTATACACACCTGATATCCCCTTGCACTACGCAGTTGGGACTATAGGGGTTGATGTAGGGTTACACTCCATGTTCAGGACATATGGTGAAAATATATGTATATATAATTATCCAGATATCTATATAGGTATATACACATATACATATCGACATATATAGATGGATATGTATCTGTACATATATATATATATATATATATATATATATATATATATATATATACACATACATATACATATCAACACCCAGATATATCCATATACAGAGCAATATATGTCTACACATATACAGATAGGGATACATATGCACATATACGTGTGGATATCTAAATATATATTGACAGTAGTAGGTGTATTAGAATAGATATGTATGCAAATATAGTTAAAATATCTACATATATACCAACATAACTAGGCATATCTGTACACATAGAATGTGCATACATATATAACTATATAGACATATATCTATATATACATATATGTATATCAGTATATACATATATCTATATCTATATCTATATCTATATCTATCTATATATATATATATATATATATATATATATATATATATATATATATACAAGTACATACAAAGAGATGTATACATGGCCATATATATGTAGCACTATGTATGTGTATACATGTGTATGTACATGTAAACATATATAGACCTATTATACGTATACAACTATATTCCTGTCATGAGTAAATGCACGGTTGTGTATACCCTCCCAGATGTATCTCACCATATGTATCTGCTATGTGCACATTATGATACAACAACATATGTGATGCAACAGTCATATTAATAACAAGGACTACATAATTCAGGAACTAAAGGCAATTGTGTAATACTACTCAGTATGTGTATTGACAGCTATATTGGTAAAACAACAGCTGTCTTCACAGTGGTCATGGTGTAGTGCTTAAGTGTTGTGACTTCAGTGTACAGGGTCCATTTTGTTGCTGGGCAGAACAAGGGCTGTCAGATACAAAGTGGTTAAGGCACTTTTGAGCAGCTTTAAGCACATTTGTGTGGGTTTGTGCGAAGCTAAGTAGTGCCAAGCTACGAGTAAACGTACAGGTGCTTACACAGTGTAGGCTTCACTTACCAGTGCGCAAATCAGCTTAGCTGTTATATTGCAGCAATGGTGATACCTGCTTAGCATGGCTTAGCCCTGGTAACCAGGACACACCACCCAGTATAATAATCTGTAATAAGTGTATGCAATGCCATGTACAATACATGCTCCTATGTGCTGTCATTACTGTAGCAAGGGGTGTGAGTATCATGTGTGGGACACATAATATATGAGGCCTGTACAGCACTGTTATCCATGTGAATGTATTACATACAGGTGTAGTAGCCCAGGGTACAGGCTGTCACACTGGCATTTGGTGTATCATGGCAGTACTACTGTTGACAGTGCTAACCCAGGCAAGAGCAGAGTGCTAAATGTAGTACTGACAACAGGTATACCTGTAGGCATAGCTGGACACTGAGGCCTCCCTGTTGTATCCCTGGTGTGTGAGCTGTGTCACAGTATATACCTCTTACTGGGTAATGATCCATCATGTGGAATATAACTGTAGACTACTGTCTGTACAGCACATATTAGTGATGGCTTCCGACATGAAGTTATGGCATACATATTGTTGTCAGACATCTATCTGTCAACACACTCATGCTACTGCATAGCTACTTGCCAAGCTGATGACTGTCAGTCCCTGTACAGATGTGCAGATGGCAGGTATCCAGCTGGGATATGTACAGGCAACCTAATCTTGACTGACACTGACATGTCTGCCCAGCTGTGTAAGAACTAGTACATATAGGATATGTCACTCTGTACACATCACATGCCATGGGTACCTCTACTACAGTACCACAGTCAACAGAACATGCTTGGGTATAGGTCTCCATCCCACACACTAACCATGTGTTGTAATGCATGTTACATACATGTCATCCTGATCACCTCAGTGGCCCACTATGTTCTGGCATGTGTGTGTGTAGTTGTGCATGTCCATATATTTGTAGGGTACAGCATTCCGAGGCCACATACTCCTATTACAATACCCATTGCCACACAGTAGTACAGATAGTGTTGTTGCTGCCCATAGGTGAGGCATGACATTGCAACACCCTATTACATGTGTGGCATGTGCATTAGATGCATATCCCTGTAGTACCACTGTTGGGGTATACAATGGGTTGTATCACAGTCATGACCAATGTGTGATGGGGTATGGCATAGTGTCATCATGGGCTTCAGGGAGTACAATATCCACTGGGTGATGTGGGTGCTGTGTACACTGTTATTGCACCAAGGTACACCCCGTATATGTCCCATGTACCACGTTATGGTTACCACTGTCACCATCCATACAGTAACTGATACCACAATCCAAGCCAGTTATGCATGTGCTGTGTGCAGCCTACCTGTAACACATTGGACAAATGGTCAAGTTAGTTAGCAGTGATAGGCCCTGGTGTCTCAGATGTGTGTCTGGCTGTTATATGTCCATTAATGTGTATATGATGGTATGCCACACTACTTATTGTCTGTATACACCCATTACATCCCCATTAGCATACTGTACATGTCTGGGAATGTTCTGCATGTAATATGTAACCTGGGACACACCTCACCCTGAACGCTGTGTGGTGTGTGCAATGTAAGCCACACACTTCAGTATCATTACATAGCTAGGTAAGGATCTAGTCACAGTGTTGTCAAGTAACAATGTGCTTGTATGTGGATGGGTCTACATCAGGTTGCAGGGTATACACACCACAGTGGGTCACATGTCCATGTGGTACAGGCATTAACCATTTTAGTAACCTGTGACATGTGTTCAACTGTACCCCAGATATGTCACAGCCATGGTGTCACCACAGTACCATACCCCGTTGTGGAATATGACTACAGACCAT
The DNA here is from genome assembly GCF_019279795.1 of Protopterus annectens. NCBI lineage: Eukaryota > Metazoa > Chordata > Ceratodontiformes > Protopteridae > Protopterus > Protopterus annectens. The sequence continues at coordinate 1,723,153,798 of NC_056743.1, read as the reverse complement.
CCTCATGCTGACACATGTACACCTACAACACAAATGGATAACATTATAGGGACCACAATCAACCAGTGTTACTAACAGCTATAATACATCATTGCTGGATGGCTACACTACCTGCCATTTATGCATTACACTTTACTCCTTACATGTTACACTGCAGTACTGTGGTACACTGTAGTACAGTCACCGTGTGCATCAGAACCATATTAGCCTGTCCCTGTATTGATGGTATGGATGACAGGGATGTGGCACAGGTATCATCATATGCACAGGGTGTGATGTTGGTTTGCCAGAGGCCATGGGTGGGCCATACATTTGACACCATGTGTGTGGGTGAGGGGTGTACTGTGGTGAGCTGGGCATGGTGATGTGGTGTGTGTAGGTATGGGGTTGCCCAAGGTGTGTTTGCATAGTGTGTGGGTATGCATGCACACAGTTCTGCCATGTGGCTGCCCTACACAGGTGTTTATGGACAGCTGCAGATCATACCTGGCAGGGTGTGCAGTTCACTGCCTCCAGCCACGGACAGGTGGACTGTGCCTGCCAGGAGTTCCATGGGCACACCCAGGTACAGGCCTCGATGTGACACTCTCACCTGATGATGACAAATGTCCGCTGGTACTAGGTCCCTCCTGGGACTGGCCAGGACCATGTGCTTGTGGCCTGGTGTGGTGTGGACAGCACCCCCCCCCCACAGTGCCGGGGCTCATACTTCCACTACAGGAGCCCCTTGATGTCCTCACACATCCACATTGACTACCAGCTGTTGGCATTGCTGGCCTACATCCATGCGGCTGTCAACGCACTTCCACCACACGTTCAAGCATGGACAGACCACGGTTGATGAGGGTCATCATCTCACTAGACCGTCTATCCATGAACTCAGTTAATCCACGGATGGCACCAGCCAGTTCACAGGCGTTGTTATTTGCAGATGTGAGAGCAGCCCTCTGCAGCCTCAGGCCCTGTCTGTGGTAACATTCTATACGTGCCTGCACCAACACGACAACTTGAAACATACACCTTCTGGTACCAGCTATGTCGCCTCTGCCAGGGACATGATGTCCAGTGGCCCTACCATGAGCACCCTGGGACATCTGCCTATGTGGTGCCCTGCCAGACATCTGGCTATGCCTGCTGTGACTGGACACAGTATGCATGGTTACTGCATTTTCCTGTGTACCGCCACCGAACACCAGCTGCCCCTCCGCTATGGCCACTGGTAATGGGGTGTGTATAGGCACTAAAACTGTGTGGGGGTTGGGGTGGCTAAAAGAGGGATGTCAAATTTGGTGCAGTGTCAGCCCCTGACAACCCCACTGTGCCTCAACATTACTATCATCATCTTCGGTGTCTATATGGACACCAACATCAAATTGTATGCAGGAGGGACCCTGATCCACCTCACCACCAGTGGGGGAAAACAATAAACGCACTTTAAAACCTGTACAGCATTGCCTAAACGTACACACACACACACACACACACACACACACACACACACACACACACACACACACACACACACACACACCTCCATAATAGCTACCTGTCCATAGCTTTACAGACAGTCCCACGTATATGTCTATGTGTTACCCCATCCTGCATCACACTTGTTAACATACACATTGATACCACTCATTAACATATCAGTCCTCTAAATACATACACAAGTGGTCACAACACAAGGCCTGTTGCTACTTTATCTGCCTGACCTGTGTGTAGTGGTTTTACATGGCCTCACTGTTGTCATTAGGTATGCACCCTCTGTATGTCTGGACATGATGAGCATGGCCCCTATATGTGTGGGCTACTATGTTGTATCCATAATATCATGCACTGGTGTGTCATTTGTATGAAATGCTCAGTACATGTTAGATATGCTGCTCCTTCCGCCTATCATGGGACAACTGTAATATTTGGATACACTCCCTGGTGTTGACTAGCACTTCCCCAATACATCTGTAGTGCTGCATACGTGGGTTGTAGGTGACCTCTCTGCTGAATGTGATATTAAGGGTGTACCTGGTGTCTACTTTCCCTCTGGATGCCTGTTCCATGCTACAGACCATATTATACTATTTGCTGTCCTGTTATTGCACACATGACAGGTATTCCTGGTGCGTAATGCGGTAGTCCATGTCCATGTACTGCACAGTCCCAAAGGGAGGTACAGCTGTATGAAGACCCCACAATCTCACATGTGCATACATGGCCACCCACACAAACACAAACATGCACAGACACACATCCTACATGCATCTACCTCCCTCCACTTCACCAGAGTGACCCTGCAGACAAACTAACTAACCACCAGGATGCGCATGCACACACACACACACACACACACACACACACACACACACACACACACACACACACACACCCATACAGGTGAGGTTGCACAATGATAGTACATACAGTCCTCCTATTACCCATCTGTCAACATGCAGAACATATTGTACAGAACAGCATGCAGTTCAGCTATAGTCAATCCATGCTAGCAACGGTATACGTGTGTGTGATGCATGTGCTGTGCAACTAGGTGATGCCCCTTCCCCTGGATACCACTGCAGCCATGTACACAGCATTGCTCTGCACCTGTTCTGCACTCTGCCATGTACTGTGCACCACAACTCACAGGTGTACAACCCATTGCGGAATGTGTAGTACTGTGTCAGTTATGTCAGCTTTACTGCTCGCAGCCCCTATGTTTTTCAGCAACACATACTTGGGATGATATGTGGACAGTTGTCATTGGTGAATGCCTGATGCCTGATTTACAGCTCTCAACATCAGTGGACTATGTAATGTATGATCAATCCAATAGTCTTACACTGACAACCATCAGAGCATACCATGGCTATGGGGGGGTGTACACACCTTTATTGATTTGACGCACACATCCTTGATCTGCCATGGGACCACATCACCGCATATCATAGCAGTACACAAGCCCGATATGTGACATATGTCCTGTACTTTCACATGTAGTGTCTACAGATTGCGTTAGGTGTGCGGCTGCTGTCCACGATGCATACACACAGTGTGGGCATATTTGTGCACACCCTTATCATGACGGTTTATCACACCTCTTGTGTGTACTACAGCAGTCACTACTCCTGTCAGGGATATACCAGCATGGGCCATCTGCATTTGCCAGTGTATGTTCAGTCTGTCCTACACATGTCCCCCTATTCTGCAAGATTGCAAGGTCTAATCATGTGCACATCCCATGGTGTTCACACACTGCCATCACTATTGCTGTGGGGGTAGGGTTATGGCTGCCACAGGTCCTGAACCTGTCTATGTGCAGATAGAGCCATTCTTAGCATCCTGAGGATCCCTGCTCCAGTGCACTGGTGTGTCATGCTGAACTCCCCCCTTCTTCAGCCTTTATGCAGATGCATGACAAGTAAGCCTTACACATGTGTGTCACTTTGCTGTGTCCCATACACTGAACACCACATGTTACAGTCTAGACCCAACTGATAATGTGGACTACTGTAATGCCTTGAGCCATAGTGTATCTCTGCAGCAGTTGCCATTGTCCTACAGGTATATACACTGGTGTTGCACTGCATATGGGTGTTGTTCCGAACATGTCCCTACTGTAGGCCATGTCTCCCGCCATTATGTTACTCTCTGTGGACACATTCCACAATGATAGGATGTTAGTTATCATGCAGATGTCTGACATACTCTTCCAATACCCCATCATGGTCACTGCTGTGATGCCGTGCATTTCACAGCAACAATACGTGCACATGTACAGCATGCATTCAGGGTAGGTGTGTTAGATGTGTGCATGGAATATACCATCGCCATTACATTCCCGGTGTTGGCAAGCATCTACATAAACCATACTCACCAGCTACAGGCTGCTGTCTTGGTGGTATCCCAGAGGGATCTACATAAGAGGGTGAGAAATGCAATGTCAGTGGCCACACCTGTGGCAGTGCTACAGGGTGGGTGCAGTATTACAATACATCAACGGTACATTTCCACGATACTACCACATTTGGACATCTGTTTATCACTACAATGCAGCAACACAATATATCTGTGACATGTGAGATATGCATGATCTACCTGTACCAATGCGGATGTATAGACAACAGTGGTCTACTGATGTGCCCTGTGTCCTTACCTGTATGATCCTCAGCTGGTGTGTGTGTGTGCCACTCACCTCCATAAAGGTGTCCAGCGGTGAGGGGCTGGCCGGACAGGCAGGTGCCACGGGGCTGGCCAGGAGCTCCTCCACATGTGTCATGGGGGGATGGATGGCATGGCCCCCCCTGTGGTGAGGTGATCCCCCTGGACTGCAGCAGCATGCCAATGGGCATTGCGAAGCAGGTCAGTACAATGATTCTGGACCTGCTCATAACTGCAATTTTGCAGTCCGACATCATTGACCCTGTGGACTAGGTTGTTCCACAGGGCGGTCTGCTCCTGCTGTTCATGGGCAGCCCTGCCAAACAGCACTAGGTAGTGCTGGATCAGGTGTGCTATAAGCACATCATTCTCTGCTTTAGAATAGGTGGGCAAGCATGCATGTGAAATCTTGGCTGAAAGACATAAAGATGGAAACAGGTCTGAGCAAATCATACAGCAAGGATACCACAGTTCATAATGCACATCTCTGTCACCCCCCACCATATCACCTTCAACAAACTGTACATACAACTCATTAGGTATGGCTACAGCTTACCTATCAGTGGGACAGATATTGTATTGTACCACACTTTCTACTATGTGATTGTAGCCATGTTCCCTGTGTGGACACTATCATTGCTGGCCTGTTACAGACTATTCATCTGCAAGCCATTGCCAGGGCCACCATGGTTCCATATATGCATGTAGTATGGCTGCTTTGGGATTGCTGCACATCTGACATTCTGTGTTATTGGGGATATCTATGCATGCTGTTGGACATGTTCTGGGATTGTGTAGACTATTACTACCAACGTATGTTCTATAACAGTGACACAATAACATGTATATGTTCTATTGGCCAGCAGAACCACCTCTCCAAACTCATCTGCCTATGATACCTGGCCACATCATGTGTGTCCCAACCTGGGACCTCCTCATGTACTGGTCCAGCAATACCATTAGGTAGAATCAACCCAGGGGATGTTATCCCCCACTAGGGGCACACACAGACATGTTCCTGTCCACTGAGGTCAGGTCTAGGGTCTGTTCCATACTGCTTCACAGACACATGTGGGATGTGCTACATCAGTCTGAGGCACCCAGTACACATTCACAGGGCCGATATGCTCCTCCTGCTCAGCCTCCAGGCCAGGCACCTTCAGGACGTGGACTGCTGTTGTGAGTAGCAGTGGGTGGGAGGCTTGTTCCCATTGTGCCCATATTGGGGCCCATGGGACATCCACATCACAGACCACACACACTATCCAGGGTGTTTACCCACCATGTCTGTCACATACCACCCCTGTAGACTGTCCTCTATATCTACCAACCCTGACTACCTCCACAACTATACCTGCCATATTTCCCCATATTCCCATTGCATACTTCAGATGGGGGCAATGTGGTCCCAACATGGGACTAACATGTGACATATGTGTCCATGTTGCACACACTGCCAGCTGTAGATATCTGTGTGTATTGCTATGTGTGCTGGTGCCTTGCATATAATGCGTCACTGTGGTAGTAATATAGGGGACATGTCTTTACATACATATATGTTTGTGTGTGTGTTTGTATATATGTAGACATGTGCATATAAGTATATATCTATATATCTGTAGATATATGTGATGTGTATATGTGCTCATATATATGGCTACACATGGGTTTCTGTATATTTGTGGACATACATGATGATAATATATATATATATATATATATATATATATATATATATATATATATATATATATATATATATATATATATATATTTTTTTTTTTATATTATATATGCGACATATGTACACATATGCATACCTATATGTGGGGTACATTCAGACATCAGGTCCACAGTCTCACAACACCTTCCTGCACAGCTGCAGTTTTCTGCCTTGCTACAACACAGACAGGTGCCACATATGGACATGGCCTGACATTAGGGAGGTATATGTAGGACTGATTGCAGGTAACCCTATTACACACCTATGGCATTCCTGCATGCTACATTACAGATTAACCTGAGTATCCTGCAAGTGGTGGGCTGTGGGTCCCATGTGTCCATCATAATGGCATTACTTCCACCACCAGCTATTGGCCATGTAATATACATACTTCCCATTACACAACACACACTATGATGGCTTACATCTTGCCAGTCAGTGTTGAACTGCATAGTTGATGGCTATGGCCCACTACCCACAGGGACAGACACTATTGCCCATAGCAGTTGTCCAGTTGAACATCATCACAACAACACCTGATGGCACATATAAATCATTCCACATCATCTAACCCATTATTATGGACCAGGTACTACATTCAGTTACATGCATATACTTCACATACCTGTTGCGGGAATGATGTCTTGATAAATGAATGATGAATGATGGTTTGTTCTTCCTTTGGCTTTTAATTTGCCTTTGCCTTAGGTTTTTGTTTTGGAAATTTTTTTTCTTTCTTTCTCTCTCTCTCTCTCGCTCTCTCTCTCTCAGTCTCTCTGCAGTAAATGGATTGAGCTGCTTTGAATAGATTGCAGCATGGCTTTGGTAGGTGATGCATATGATCAGGTGATGACCTCTGCACCAGTCAGTGTCCTCCACTTGCTAACTGCATGCAGCTTGCTGTGTAGTACTTCCAATTACCACTGTCATGGCAACCACCTACTATAAATCCCTACATCATGTGGGCATGATCCCTTTACCTTTCCTGTGTGATGGACATCCTTCCTGTGTGTGGGCATCAGTGTCACAGACAGCAGGTAGCAATACCTCTTACAGGAAAACCTGCACACTCAGGCCAGCTACATATTTGCAGGAGGTTCTAGAACTACAGACAGTGTGTGAGTAGAATTGTGTTATGCTTTGTATAGTAAATCAACAGAACAACAATATCTGGAGCACACAGCTGAGAATGCCAATGAATAAACTGTATATAACAGCATAAAACACTTAAAAGGTTTTAATGGATGGAATAAGCGCTTTCACAGTAAAATTCCAAAACTGCTGACATAACATGTTTCGCTAGTGCATTGTTTTCATAATCAATTCTAATAGAGTAGATATGCTCCCTGATCCTATCCCTCATCCTATGATTACACTTGCCTACATAGCATGAAAAACATTCTACGCAATGTGCTAAATAGATAACATCTCTCGTGTTACAATCAGCCTGTACTTTAAAAAAGAATCTACGTCCATCATTGGGATTAACAAATCCATTGTCAGTCTCAATATAGTTACAAAAATTACAATTACCACATGGAGTAGTACCTATAGTACTAAAGTCCCTTATTAACTGTTTATTATGGTCTGGATAACATAGCATTTGTTTCAAATTTCTCTTATTTTTGTACCTAAACTTTGGTTTGTCTCCGACTATTTCTTTGATTTTATCATCAGTAAGAAGTATGGGCCAGTGTTTCTTGATGATCTCAGTAATAATTCTCGTATCGCTATTAAACTGTATTGGTATTGTAATGGTACTGCCAAAGGACGTGCCCATAGCTACGCCAGTGGTCTGTGCATAATAACTCCCATCAAAAATGAAGACATTATTATCTAAAATAGACTCTATAAGTAAACAAATCAGTTCTATACATTTATCATTATAGGCACTATGTAAAGACAAATACCTACTCATATAGTCAATACCAACTTGATTCGGTATGACGGTGAAGAGGGATTGGATATCTATTGTCACCATTATACACTCAAGTGCTATAGTATTGTGTTCGACAAACATATATAAATTCTGTAGAAAGTGTTTCAAGTCTCGCAAGACCACATTTGACCTATCTAATACTGGTCTAAGTTGCTTCTCCACAATAATCGAACAAGTCTCCGTGACCCATCCAGCCCCAGCCACAATGGGCCTAAATGGAGGGGTCACCGGTAACTTGTGGATCCGCCTTGTTCAACAGAAATTTGATGCTTAAGCTGATGTTTCCAACTACAGATAATTCTCATGTTTTCAAAAAAAACTAGTAGTTTTGTACCATTGAATCATCCATTGGTTGAGGCCTTTTCTAGGCTTTGTGAAGATGATATTAGGACTATGTTTAACAATACTAATAGGCGACCTGGCTTTTTTAATCTATCACCTGATGAAAGAGCAGCCTTAAATGGACTCATGAACATTGGTAGTATTGTCATTCACCCCACCGACAAAGGTGGAGCGATTGTGGTGATGAATAGGAACTTCTATTTTGATAGTGTTAAAGATTTCAGGGAACTCAACACTAGAAGAAAGATAGCACCAGAAACTGTTCCCAGAACAAACCACGATCCACGAATATGTCACAAAGAACTTCTTTTATTGAAATACAAAACGAAGGTTGAGCGCTTTCATCTACCCAATGTAGATTTCATCAGAACACTGAATATATCAAACCTTGTCTCTTAAATACTTTAAAATTCAGCCTAAAACACCACCTGACCAATTAAACTACCATTAAGTTTTAAAGACATAGGAACATAGATTTGGAATAACCCATATAAACAGCCTTCTAAATATTATCAGTATTAATAATGGTTAAAAAATGCCTAAAACAGCATCAAAATTCAATCATATAATAAAAGTTCTCTATCGGTGGAATATGAACCATACCCCAACTCTAATAATACATACTAGATGAATGTTTCATATAAAATATGACAAATGCATGGAGTGCATAAAAGGAACAATATCAAATGTAAGAGGTAATCCTACAGTAAATACTAATTACATAACAAATACAATATATAGTTATGACCTGCCTAAATATATTGTGCATTACCAAAGTATATAAATGCCTATATTTAACAATGAAAAATTATTTTATATACATATTTGATTGAGTGTATATGTATATATGTCTATATGTCTCTCTCTGACAAAATTACAACTTTGTTAATTTCTTATAAGGGGCTTAGTAGGAATATTTTCATTGATACCTGGTGGAATTGCCGCATTTAGCTTTAACTGCCATTTGATCTCTTTTTCCCCCAAAATTGCCTTGATGTTACCCCCCCCCGGGGTTGTTCCTAACTACTTCAAGAATGGCAAATTTGAAGGTGTTACAACCAGCACTACCAGCTAAATGTCTGTATAGTGCATTATTCATATCCTTCTTTTTTATGCAATACAAATGATCGTAAATTCTATTATGTAATTTCCTGTCCGTTTTTCCAACATAAAAACTTGGACAGGACATGCACTTTCCTATATAGACAACATGTTGGGTCTGGCAATTTCCCTTACAAAGATAAATCCTACTTCTAATAATATTCTCTAAACTAATACACTCCACTTGTAAAATAGAAGGGCACTGGTTGCAGTGTCCGCATTGCTTAGTCCCTGTCCTATGGGTGTTCCCGGAATTATCTCTGTGATTAGACCTAATGTCAATCATTTTTTGAAATTCATCCCTGTTTTATATACATATGTTGGTTTCTCACCCACGCTATCACAAATTCCTTCATCAATAGTAAGAATATTCCAATTACTATCTACAATCTTTCTCACTTCCCCTACGTGATGTCCAAATTGTATTATATATGACCTGTGATATCCTGATGTACTACATTCATTTGCACTGGTTGACAATAAACACTTGCCCAAGATAGGTATATATTTATTACCCCATTCTCATATAACATATTCGGTGATGTCCTTGATGATGGCCTCAGGATAACCACTCTGTCTAAATAGTTTGCCAATAAAGGCCATCTCAAGAATCATATCTTCATTTCTGGAGGTCATCCTAGCAGCCCTTATGCATTGCCCCTTTAAAATACTTCTTTTCTGCGTATAGGGATGATTACTGGAAAACTCTAAATAGGCATTGCAAAAAGTGTCTTTCCTATAGATCTTAGACTGGAAAGTGTGTCCATCGCTGAATATGTAAGTGTCAAGATAATTTATTCCTGTCCTACTGATGTTATAAGTAAATTGCAAGTAGGAAGTACTACCATTGATGTAATCGATGAAATTCATCAATTTCTCCTCATCCCCCTTCCAAAGGATGAATAAGTTATCCAGGTACCTGACATAACAACATATGTACTCCTTCCAGGGTGATTCCAATACAAATTCCTCCTCCCAATCCAATAGGACAAGATTGGCATATATGGGGGCACAAGCAGCCCCCATAGCTACACCCGCTATTTGTTTGTAATACTCCCCTCTGTAGTTTTGTCAGAGAGAGACATATAGACATATATACATATACACTCAATCAAATATGTATATAAAATAATTTTTCATTGTTAAATATAGGCATTTATATACTTTGGTAATGCACAATATATTTAGGCAGGTCATAACTATATATTGCATTTGTTATGTAATTAGTATTTACTGTAGGATTACATCTTACGTTTGATATTGTTCCTTTTATGCACTCCATGCATTTGTCATATTTTATATGAAACATTAATCTAGTATGTATTATTAGAGTTGGGGTATGGTTCATATTCCACTGATAGAGAACTTTTATTACATGATTGAATTTTGATGCTGTTTTAGGCATTTTTTTAACCATTATTAATACTGATAATATTTAGAAGGCTGTTTATATGGGTTTTACCAAATCTATGTTCCTATGTCTTTAAAACTTAATGGTAGTTTAATTGGTCAGGTGGTGTTTTAGGCGGAAATTTTAAAGTATTTAAGAGACAAGGTTTGATATATTCAGTGTTCTGATGAAATCTACATTGGGTAGATGAAAGCGCTCAACCTTCGTTTTGTATTTCAATAAAAGAAGTTCTTTGTGACATATTCGTGGATCGTGGTTTGTTCTGGGAACAGTTTCTGGTGCTGTCTTTCTTCTAGTGTTAAAGATTTGTTTAATGATTCTTCCACTTATGTCAATATTACTGCTGAAGTGTTACATCGTATTATTACTAATGTGAATCATGTCATACAAGACTGTTTGCATTGTTAGTGCATTGATACAGGATTAGCTGATTATTTGACGGTTGCATCCCCATGGATTCCATCTTTTCATGGCCTCTCTAAGATCCACAAGGATCTGGTGACCCCTCCATTTAGGCCCATTGTGGCTGGGGCTGGATGGGTCATGGAGCCTTGTTCGATTTTTGTGGAGAAGCAACATAGACCAGTATTGGATAGGTCAAATGTGGTCTTGCGAGACTCAAAACACTTTTTACAGAATTTATATATGTTTGTCGAACACAATGCTATAGCACTTGAGTGTATGATGGTGACAATGGATATCCAATCACTCTTCACCGTCATACCGAATCAAGTTGGTATTGACTATATAAGTAGGTATTTGTCTTTACATAGTGCCTATGATGATAAATGTATAGAATTGATTTGTTTACTTATGGATACTATTTTAGATAATAATGTCTTCATTTTTGATGGGAGTTATTATGCACAGACCACTAGCGTAGCTATGGGCACGTCCTGTGCCAATAGCTACGCTAACTTGGTTTTGGCATATTGGGAGGACAGTTTTGTCCTTCAAGGACATGAGTTTGTTAATTGTATTTGTGTTATAATCATTTTTTAGATATATACATGCTACGGAATGGAAGTGAATCAGATTTGAGTAGATTCCTTAAGTATTTGCATGGAACTACCTGATTTCTTAAGTTTACCTTCAAATGTTCAAGATCTGCTATTGATTTTTTAGACGTAACTATAGATAGGAGAGAGGACAGAACCTATGGTACACATTTGTATAGGAAAGAATGCTATAGGAACACCCTCCTTCATTACACCAGCATGCACCCACCGCACATCTTTCACAATATAGTTCAAGGCGAAGGGATGAGAATGTCCCGCTTGAATGATGATGACCATATTTTTAAAAAAGAGATAGGTAATCTCAAAAGGCAATTCAGGAATAGAGGGTATAGTGAAAGGAAAGTTGAGTTAGGGGTGCATGCTGGTGCTGAATTGAGAGATAGCAGAGCTAAACCATACTTTGGCACAGCTGCTGAAGTCTCTGGAAGTGAAGAGCTGCCATCAGTTCCTTTGGCAGTACCAATACAGTTTAATAGAGATATGAGAATTATTACCGAGATCATCAAGAAACACTGGCCCATACTTCTTACTGATGATAAAGTCAAAGAAATAGTCAGAGACAAACCAAAATTTAGGTACAAAAATAAGAGAAGTTTGAAACAAATGCTATGTTAGCCAGACCGTAATAAACAGTTAATAAGGGACTTTAGTACTATAAGTACTACTCCATGTGGTAATTGTAATTTTTGTAACTATATTGAGACTGACAATGGATTTGTTAATCCCAATGATGGACGTAGATTCTTTTTCAAAGTACAGGCTGATTGTAACATGAGCGATGTTATCTATTTAACACATTGCGTAGAATTTTTTTCATTCTATGTAGGTAAGTGCAATCATAGGATGAGGGATAGGATCAGGGAGCATATCTACTCTATTAGGATTGAATATGAAAACAATGCACTAGCGAAACATGTTATGTCAGCAGGTGAACATCATTCTTTTATGTTTAGGGTGATCGATAGGGTGCATGAAACACCAAGACTAGGGGATATTCATAATTTTTACAGTGAGAATTGAGTCTCAATGGATTCTTAGGCTACAGTCACATAGAGGGAAGGGCTTGAATAGCTATGTCCCACTTAAACCTACTCTTAAAGCTAGAAGACTTTTTAAATGAACATATTTGGTGTATCTATTTTGTATTTGTATTTTTATTTTATGTACCAGATAGTTTTCATTATTAGTTCATATTTAATGTATTGTTCTGTTTCGTGTAGTACTGATGCTTTGTTGGAGGTGTGTCCATGTCTATGTCTGCGATTGGTTACAAGAGTCTATATTAAGTGAGCATGTACAGATCTTTTTATCTGATGAAGCAGTTTTGGAATTTTACTGTGAAAGCACTTATTCCATCCATGAAAACCTTTTAAGTGTTTTATGCTGTTATATGCAGTTTATTCATTGGCGTTCTCAGCTGTGTGCTCCAGATATTGTTGTTCTGTTGATTTACTTATTTTTTCATTTAATATCTGGATTATTCTTCCTCCCCAGTACTTCACTTTGGAGACTTATTCTTTGTATAGTACTGGTGTTACAGGGTTTGTGTGTACATACTAGTTTACCTTGGAATGGTGTCTGTCTGCTTAGATCTCAACTGTGGGCCTATCCTCTTGATGGCCAGATGTGTGCCTATTATGTTTTGTCTGTCCACCACACAGGTCCTGTGTCAGATATTTCACTGGCAGTGAGTGTGTGTGTTGAGTGCTATCAGTACATGGCTACATCCATTTATGTTTCTAACCTCAAATCCCTGACTAAGGGTATGTTGCAGACTATCCTGTAACACCAGTGACTTACTTAGTGTGTGACAACAGTTTTCCACATATGGGCCTGTGTTCCAGCCTCTGTCCTCCACCTACATACCAGGCTTTGCACATATGACATGCTGTTAGGGGTTGTTCTGCAGTGGGCTGTGAATATGTCATGCTGCCATTTCTGCCATCAATCCACTGCTGTTGGATCCCCCACACATACGGTGGGGCTGGGGCCATATATGTGTGGGGTTCACCTACGCAATACATGTGTGCCATTATGCACTCCAGAGGACAGTTTATGTAACAGTGGTATATGGCCCTGTATTATTGAGTCTGGGGGGGTTGCACCATAACTAACCTAGGCTGTTACAACATGTGGAGGTATCAGGGTTGAGCTGCCTTAAAGTATCTCAATGTATATTGCCATACAATTCACCTATATTTAAATTAATTTCATAAATTGGGTTAATACAGGCCTACTGCCTCCTGCCATACAAACTTGTCTGTTTTTCAGTATGATTGTGATGGTGTCAGTTATGCCTTGTCATATAACAGTTACATCCCATTGTGTCAACTGAGGTCTTTACCACCTAGTGATTGTGTACAGAGTGTAGACAGAGGCTGCTGAACTATACATTTGCATTACTTACTGTTGATTGTTTGGTATCCTGCGGCACAGTCTGTCTTTACTATTGTACTATTTGAAGGGCTCAGCCAGGGCAGCAACATCTGTAAACCTTTCCAGACTACTGTATTAGTATAACCTGTTTCACAGTTGCATTACTCTGTTTAAATGAATATCAGTGTCTAAACAGCTATATGACATGGCATATACAACTGTAATAGTACACAAATAAAGGTTTCCCATTTATGCAACCTGTGTGTGGTGTTATATCCTATGACCTCTCTGTGGGTATATGTTGCAGGCAACGATTGTCATTTGTATGGGTGGCTCATACAGTGTCCAGTTGTTAAGGTGTTAACTATAGGCATAGTGGCTGTTCCATATTGCGTGCACCTTCTACATATGTATCTTACTATACATATCTCTGCGTGTGTATGTGTAGTCATATATATATCTACATATGATGTGCAGAGCTGTAGTAACTACAGAGGGATTAAACTGATCAGTCATAGCATGAAGTTATGGGAAAGAGTAGTGGAAGCCAGGTTAATAAGGGACATGATGATTAGTGATCAGCAGTATATTTTCATGCCGGGAAAGAGCACTACAGATGCAATGTTTGCTCTGAGAGTGTTGATGGAGAAGTACAGAGAAGGTCAGAAGGAGTTGCATTGTGTTTTTGTAGACTTAGAGAAAGCATATGACAGGGTGCCTAGAGAGGAGTTGTGGTACTGCATGAGGACGTCGGGAGTGTCAGAGAAGTATGTAAGACTGGTACAGGATATGTACGATGGTAGTGTGACAGTGGTGAGGTCTGTGGTGGGAGTGATGGATGCGTTTAAGGTGGAGGTGGAATGACATCAAGGATCAACTCTGAGTCCTTTCTTATTTGTAATGGTGATGGACACGTTGACAGACGAGATCAGACAGGAGTCCCTGTGGACTATGATGTTTGCAGATGACATTGTGATCTGTAGTGAGAGTAGGGAACAGGTGGAGATGACCTGGAGAGATGGAGATATGCTCTAGAGAGAAGAGAAATGAAGGTCAGCAGGACTAAGACAGAATATATGTGTGTGAATGAGAGGGAGGATAGAGGAATGGTGAGGATGCAAGGAGTAGAGGTGGTGAAGATGAATGAGTTTAAATACTTGGGATCAATAGTTCAGAGTAATGGTGAGTGTGTAAGAGAGGTGAAGAAGAGAGTGCAGGCAGGATGGAGTGGGTGGAGAAGGGTGTCAGGAGTGATTTGTGACAGACGAGTACCAGTAAGAGTGAAAGGGAAGGTCTACAAGAGGGTAGTGAGACCAGCTATGTTATATGGATTGGAGACAGTGGCACTGACAAAACGGCAGGAGTTCGAGCTGGATGTGGCAGAGTTAAAGATGTTAAGATTTGCACTGGGTGCGACGAGGGTGGACAGGATTAGGAATAAGTATATTAGAGTGTCAGCCCAGGTTGGAAGCTGTGGGGGACATAAGAGGAATATTTAGCCATACGTATCCATGCTATGCATGAGTTGGCAATTATTACACACATAGTGGGGTGATACTTACACACAGCTGGAACATTCCCTGTCGCTCTAGCCTCTTGGATCCACTGGTCCAAGAGGTCCCCCTTATGCTGCTTCAGGTCAGCATAGTGATGCCTGACCTGCTCACCAGTTCGGGGTATGCCAGTGGCACTGGTGAGGTCATGGGTGAGATGGTCTCAGGCCTCTGCCTTATATTGGGAGCCCTGGTACTGGCCCTGCAGCAGTCTCTGATCATGGTCTTTGACAAGGAGTCCTGCCATGACTCTGGACTCCTGGATGCACCAGCACTGCACCGAAAGCACACACCTTCTCCCCTTCCCTGACATGGTGCCTGCAAGGAGAAGCTACAACCAGTTATGAGATGTATTCTCACCTCTTGGTTTTAAGTAGGGCTGATTTCCTGCACTTTTCCGTGATTGGCCGGATTTGAAAAGGCTATGCAATGGGCAAACCTGCTTACCTAGTATTAGCATTGTTTAAAGGGGTATACCTCTGGGCACACTGAGTTAGGTAGCCTATACATTGCTTACACCTCCTAAGCTGACCTGTGCAATGCTTAGCATTGCTTACATTAGACTTTGTATTATAATTCCTTTTTGGCATTGATTTATTATTCATTACACCTTATATGTATGCCTGGTATCCATGATTCATGTATACATACACTGTATGGGGTCCTTGTGTTTTATTGGGGACTTCAACACTCTATTAGAATTACACCTGACTTCTGGGCTTACTGCTGTACTCCAGTTCACATATTTATGTTATGTAGTGGGTTAAGGCACATATGTCTGCATATTGATTCCTTTCACAGGTTTAGTTTGATTTTACTATGGTGAAGACTTGTTTGTTGATACCTCATTCTTCTGTGATGGTTTGGTGGTTAACTACTGTGACTATGGTATATAGGGTCCTGGGTTCAAGACCTGCATGACTGTTTATTTTGTTGATGGGCAGAACAAGGGCCGTTGGATACAGCATGATTAAGGCACTTTTGAGCATTTGTAAGCGGGTTTGCGTGGGTTTGTGCAAGGGTAAGCAATGCTAACCTGCAGTTACATATGCTTACAGAGAGTTAGCTTCAGAATTGCTTAACCTATGTGTGCATTGCTTACCTCCACACAAACGGGCTTAAACCCACTTATTAGTGCTTAAATATGCTTACTACTGCTTATTGGTGCTTAAACCTGCTTACTAGTGCTTTATTCATTATGATACTGACACCTCACATGTGCATTTACTGCAGTACTCCAGTTCATAAATATATGTTATTTAGTGGGTTATGCAACATAAATATTAGTCATAACGTGCTTTGCCATGGAAAATGGAATGTGCTGCAGTGGGACTCGAACCAGGAATGCCTGCTCATAAGGCGAATGCTCTGCCCACTACACTATTGCTATGCTGCTTCATTTGCATATATCTTCTTTGTCATCCTCTTCAGCCATTTAAGCTGCATTAACTGTAGCTACGCGATGGGCACACCCATGCACCTACAGTTACCTTTAATCGGATTTAAAAAAGAAAACGAGTTTGTTCATTTTATTTCTGTATACTTGCTGTTATACACGAGGGGGACTGTTGGTGGGGATATGCGGAAACCTATGAGCAGTCTCGCTCATTTCTCAGCCCTTTCTGCTGTTCTTCATTGCGGTGGCATGTAGATTCTGAGAGCTCTCCTCTCAGACACGCTCCCTGCACTCTTACACACTCCATGTAAGATTAGGAGCTCAGGCAGCGCACCTCATCAATATGCATGGTGCGCTGCCTTCCTGCTCCTAAACGGCTGTCTCTGTGCAGGACTAAGCTAGTCCTGCATGGAGGAATAGTAAATCTGGGGGATGGTCTTTAAAGCTAAAGCCTTATGATTTTGTTGTTTTTAAAATAAATAAAAAGGAAAATATCTCAGTTTCATGTTAAGATGCCCAGTCACTTGTAACTAACAAAACTGGAGAATCCAAAGCAGATGAAGAATACCTCACTGTATGACATCCATTTTATAATAGCTCATTGTATTACATTCATTTTATAATACCTCACTGTATGACATCCATTTTATAGTACCTCGCTGTATTATATTCATTTTATAGTACCTCACTGTATTACATTCATTTTATAATACCTCACTGTATTACATTCATTTTATAGTACCTCACTGTATGACATTCATTTTATAATACCTCACTGTATTACATTCATTTTATAGTACCTCACTGTATGACATCCATTTTTTAATAGCTCATTGTATTACATTCATTTTATAGTACCTCACTGTATGACATCCATTTTATAATAGCTCATTGTATTACATTCATTTTATAGTACCTCACTGTATGACATCCATTTTATAATACCTCACTGTATGACATTCATTTTATAATACCTCACTGTATGACATTCATTTTATAGTACCTCACTATATGACATCCATTTTATAATAGCTCATTGTATTACATTCATTTTATAATACCTCACTGTATGACATTCATTTTATAGTACCTCACTGTATGACATCCATTTTATAATAGCTCATTGTATTACATTCATTTTATAATACCTCACTGTATTACATTCATTTTATAATACCTCACTGTATGACATCCATTTTATAATAGCTCATTGTATTACATTCATTTTATAATACCTCACTGTATGACATTCATTTTATAGTACCTCACTGTATGACATCCATTTTAAAATAGCTCATTGTATTACATTAATTTTATAATACCTCACTGTATGACATTCATTTTATAGTACCTCACTGTATGACATCCATTTTATAATAGCTCATTGTATTACATTAATTTTATAATACCTCACTGTATGACATTCATTTTATAGTACCTCACTGTATGACATCCATTTTATAATAGCTCATTGTATTACATTCATTTTACAATACCTCACTGTATTACATTCATTTTATAATACCTCACTGTATGACATCCATTTTATAATACCTCACTGTATTACATTCATTTTATAGTACCTCACTGTATGACATCCATTTTATAATACCTCACTGTATTACATTCATTTTATAGTACCTCACTGTATTACATCCATTTTATAATACCTCACTGTATTACATTCATTTTATAGTACCTCAGTGTATGACATCCATTTTATAATACCTCACTGTATTACATTCATTTTATAGTACCTCACTGTATGACATCCATTTTATAATAGCTCATTGTATTACATTCATTTTATAATACCTCACTGTATTACATTCATTTTATAATACCTCACTGTATTACATTCATTTTATAGTACCTCACTGTATGACATCCATTTTATAATACCTCACTGTATTACATTCATTTTATAATACCTCACTGTATTGGATTCATTTTATAATACCTCACTGTATTACATTCATTTTATCTCCCAACTATGTCCTTAGAAGAAATACAGGTAGACATGTAATAGTCCAAATGTTGTATGTGTTAAAGAACTGTGTCAGGCTAATTCATGCTATGAGATTAGATATGACATGCCAGATGGTATCATCTATAAAATAAAATACTAATAAGTCTATATAAGCTTACTTTGTCCAAGGATAGAAAGCTCATACTGAGAGGAAGAAGTCTAAGGGCATCTCAGCATTTAATGACGTAACACACAGACAACCAAAAGTGCTAGTGAGAAAGAAGATCTTGTTTCAAAATACTGATTAGAGTAAACAGACTGTGAGACAAGGCCGTCTAACATGTTAGACAAATGTACAGAACAAGGTAGCAGTGGTAGGCCAGCTGTCACAATTACTACCACAAGCATGGAAATAACATATTATTGAATTTCATGGCTCTAATTTTTCCTGCTTAAATTGTTGTTAGTTATAATTTATTTTTTTATTCATATTTCATTTTTTGTTTGTTAGCAAGGGTAGAAAACTGATATTCATGAAACTTTTTCAGGCTTAGCCTGGGAGCACTGTCTGCTTAAGTGACATGCTCAGAATCACACTGTTGGGCTTAAGGAACCAAATTCTGGACTACAGGAAACAGCTGGATAACAGCACATGGCATTAATCTTGAATACCAATTGCCAGACTAAGAACTGATAGATAATTTGGGATAAAGATACCTTTAGCCAGTGTCAACATCAAGTGAAGTAATATAATTTCCATGATTCCTTCTTTGTTTATTAACTTTTTAATGCGTTATTTATTAAGTACTTGCTGGTGTGTTTACAGTTAAGATTTTTAGTTTGTTTGGCTCACATTTGTTCATGACTGTCAGGGTGCAATTCAGGCTGCTTCATTGCAAAAGTTATTTATGGAGTACATTTCAAAGATTAAGCCATGCTACTTTAGCTATGGTAGTTTTTACTTCGTGTACTTTATTAATTAGATTTAATCCCTTTGCTAAATACTATATTCTAGAGGACTGCCTCAAAACAATTATCTGTTTTGTGTTACTTTGTTTCTCTGTAAATAGATGTCTATGCTTCAAAAACAATTCAACAATTTTAATAAAATTTTCTGAAAAATACTACTGACACGATTATCTACAAAAAGAAGAAGAAGAAGAAGAAAGAAAGAACACTCTTGGCTCCCAGTCTTAAAGGCAAAGAAGAAAGCAGCTGTGTCTTGCATTTTAATGTGTAAAATACATTTTTAATATAATTTTATGCCATAACACATAAAACAAATAAAAATATACTTTTGTACAGAAATACATTCTTTTTTAACGGAAATCACAATAAAAGTTAATAGACTCATAGGTAATTACTAACCTATTGACCCTAAAAGACCTTTTTAAGCCTAGCCATGCTTCACAAATGTATTTGGCAGGTTTTAATATCACTCATTTTATTGGGGGTATAGCTTCAGTATGGGTGATCGAGCATTTACAAGTTTCCTCATTCTAACAGGGTCATACTTGGCAGATGAAAGGTAAATTTTAGGATTCCACAGCCACTGATCAAGTTGATCTTGAATAAGTACAGGGAGGAACTCTGCTTTACATGGATGGAAAACCAGTTCCAGAGAAGGAGTAGTCTCTGAGACACAGACTTGTCTCTCCAATGTATCTTATTTATGTAGCAGATGAGGTTTAGGCCTTTACATTAGGTGTTTTTAATGCCATTTGTTTTGCAGATGTGCAACAGGTTGATAAGGACTGGATCAGAGGATAGTTTGAAGGTCAGGTGCCGATTACCTCTCAGTAGTCTACAAGAGACAGAGTACTAGGTTGGGGCTTTGAAGTGGTCAGCATAGGGCATGCTGTCTGCACCATGTATCCTTTTTGTGAAGAACCTCTATGGATTCTCCAGTTGTTGCATATGCCTGGACAGGTACATACCAGAAGGAGTATTGTACTCATTGAGTGGTCGAATGAGGGCTGAGTACAATGGAATCTAGTTGCCATACCATTGCTTATAAGTTGTACAACAAAATGATTTCCTTACTACCGCAGGTACATGATGGTCAAAGACCAAGTCTCTGGCTACATGCATTCCCCAAATCCCTAACCACAGGCTCAGTTCTCAGGTGTGTATTATCAGCACAGTAATTTCCAGAAGTGGTTGTCTCACCAAAATACAATGTTATGTCATTTTTGGCATTGAGTTTTAGACCTCGACTCTGGTACCAGTTACTAGTCTGTGTCAAACCTTCTTGGATGATGCTTGTGCCTCTGGGAGATTCTGTGATGCACCTAGTTTGCAATAATCTAGAAACTTGGTCAGCCAGAGCCCTGTGACACTGGCCTTTACTTCAGTAGATGCCAAAAAGGAGTCTCCAGTATCAAGCCTTGGGGGTGCTTCTAGTGACTGTCTCTCCTGACCACTTGATGTAGGATCTAATACCTTGTTGCCCAATCAGTGATCCACTCTTTCTTAAAGGC